>NC_056736.1:550627146-550724646 GCF_019279795.1 Protopterus annectens | reverse complement strand
ATGCATGAGTATGGCTCCATCATGACTTCCTGATTTTTACTAATATGGCTATGATACTCAGAATTAACCAGTGGATATGCAAGCCAGGAACTCAGATACAGATGGCTGCAACCCACACTTGTGGGATGACATGCACTTTCTTTACAATAACATGGAAGCTGAGGAGCATATGACGTTGTTGAAGATTCTAGTGGAAGAAAATGCCTTTTATAAGTGTCTTCATAAGGCACACTGCAATCAGTCCACTCTGTAGCTTCATAGTCATGCACTTTGTGGGTGTGGAAGACTTTATGTGTGAGGTGTTTGGCCATGCACCATCCTCAGTGAAAGATTGTTGCTGAGATTGCATTACTGTAGCCTGTGAGCACACACCGTATTGCCCAAAGTGACTGCTCAACACTTTGTATTTTCTGTCAGGGTGTTGTGTACAATTTTTCTATAATTCTGCCTCTTCCCTGCTACGGACCTCATTAATCACTGACATTGCAAGTCTGCATAGTGGGCAATGGCAATGGGCATGTTTTTGACACCTTGACTCTACCCCTGTACAGTTGGATAAATGGCTGCCCACAACTTCCCAAGGTACTCAGCTATCACATTTGCATCCCTTGACCTTACTTAATAACACACTGTTTCATATATCTATAACTGTATCCCTCCACTGATGTGACAATAACTGCAACCTGTTTACACCTTACCTGTTTTACTATTGTGATGTTTGATGCACAACATAGCTAGTCTGTGCACTGCCCTGCAGGACCTGGGTGTAATACCACATGCTAAGAACAACAGTTGTCACAGAAACACAGAACTTTAATGAAGCTTTCGGGCTCTCAACCCTTCATCAGCATTACACAATGTTACAATTTACATCATTTAAATAGAGGAACAGTTAAAATCACATGATCAACCAGCCAATGAATTTTAAAAAAGTTTTTTAAAAGGGAAATGTTTAAAACATGAGAATATATGCAAATAGCGTGTTGTGCATAATATATTACTTAAATAATATTTTATAAGTTATTTAATTGGCGTTTAACTAGTATTGGTTTTATACTAGTAGTGTTATTTAATCCTGGTGGAGTTTCAGCCTGTAGTCTTATTATCCACTCTAGTTCTCTTGTTTCTACAAGGTTATTTATATCGCCCCCCTCATACCCACTTGTATTGCATCTATACATCTGAATCTAAAAGTATGTGTATTGAACTCATATATATGCTTATATAGGGCATTGGTCTGTATTTGTCTGTTTATTTCAGACCTATGTTCAATTATACGGTCTTTAAATGATGTAAATTGTAACATTGTGTAATGCTGTTGAAGGGTTGAGAGCCCGAAAGCTTCATTAAAGTTCTGTGTTTCTGTGACAACTGTTGTTCTTAGAGTTTTGTTCTATCTATCTACGTGTTCAGTGTAATACCACATGCATCATTTTTAATATGTTGCTTGTGTCATGACCTACTGTTGTAGCTCAGATGCCACTTCTGGACAAGTTGGGGCACTAATAGCAATATGTATAAACTCCCTGGCTCCTAGGACATAAGGAGAATGGGCATACCCATGTGGTGTTGGATATCTCCTTTGCTGTGCAGGGGAAATCAGATAAATTCATCAATATTTTGTAGCATTATATCACAAAATTAGCTTAAGATTCATGAGGTTGATGTTTTCAAAATTGCTAATATATTCTAAGAAGATTCTTTGGACTGTCCTGTAGCTAAGGTGGTTAAGACTGCACATACCTTTGTGCACTTGGAGATAAGTATACTAATCATCCCTACTGATGCCACTTGTGATCAACACTAAGGGCAGGATTCATGAAGCCTCCGTGTAAGAGTTAACATGTCTTACATGAAGGATGCAGTTAAACGGTATGATGTCAGCATGCCATGCATATGCATGAGGGCATGCTGAATCACACCCTAGGCTAACACGGTCCGTGTAGGAAAGTAGGGGGCGTGAGGTCTGCAAAGGGACATGCCACCAGAAGAGTCAGAGTCCTGAAAGTAACCTCCCACGAGCGAGTCCGCGGAAATGTCAAGAAACACAACACCACACATGCCCCCACAGACTATAAACCCAACTGTAATGTAAAACGTAAAAATAACAGTTTATTTTTTTTTTTATAATTTCAAAAATGTTTGCCCGTAGTTGCGCTCGGTTGCGCGGGTATGCCCTCCGCTCAGCCACAGTTAGCAGTAATTGAAAAGCATATAAGATTTAAATATGCAAATTAAGCCAAGTAGCAATAGAGTAGTGGTAGAGACGTTGGCCAAAGAGGAGGTAGTCACGGTTCGAGCCCCCACAACATCATTTTCTATATTTAGCTAAATAAGCATGAAACAATCCCCTGACATATATGTGTATATATATATATATATATATATATATATATATATATATATATATATATATATATATATAAAACTATAATTTAAGTAAAATGTAATGAAATGGGCCATGTATTTTTGAAGAAATATGAGACAATAAAATAAAAAAATATGTTATAAGTGCCAATAGCTGAGCTGCGCTCTAACAAGCTGAGTATGACTGCTTGCAGGTGAGCAGCAGTTTAACAGGTGTAATATGAGTGCCCGGAGTTGAGCAGCACTTTAACATGCTTAGAATGGGTGCCCGTAGCTGAGCAACACTTCACATAGTGTAATATGCGTGCTCATAGCCAAATAATGCATTACCCAGTGTAAGCCGTTTGTGCGGAGCTGCGCAGCGTGCCAACCGGCTTACTGGTGGGCAACGTTGAGCAAACTGTATCAAACCACCTTTACACAGACACACCTCCTAGCCTGTCTAGACAGTAGTAAAATAAAAAAAAGCAATGCCCAGGCTCAAACCCAGGATACTGTGCACCATAGTCAAAGTACTAAACCACTAAGCCATGACAGTTATACTGAGAAACGCAGTATTAGCATATATATATATAGGAATGAATGGAAATAGAAGCATGACAAAGCAGGTTTTTATAAGCTGATATATGTCCAAAATGGCCAATCACATATAAGTGTGGGAAAACGGGCATATATAAGCCCCATAGGCGGGAATACACAGCATAACTGATTGTGGAACCCATTTGCAGTCAGGATGGCAAGTGTAGGAGGGGGCAGTCACTTCCGAGCACAGAGGTGGGGTGTTGAGGAGTCCAAATATATGGTTTGGCTCTTAGTCCATGATCATGAGGCTCAACTCATGCAGGGCCAGGTTCCCTGGGGTGCATACAAGGCAGAGGCATGGAACCGGTTGGCACATGATCTCACCAGTGCCACAGGCATACCAAGGACTGGTGAACAGGTCCATCACCACCATGCGGACCTGAAGAGACGTAAGCAGGACCAACTGAACCGTTGGATCCAGGAGGCCTGGCAAATGCCCAATGCCCCACTACTGAGTAAGTATCCATGTAATTAAGTATTTAAGAAATGTATCTTAGCCTATATTATGGAGATGTATGCTCCAATATTACTTCATTTATATCACAGCTGCAGATGTCCGTTCTATGAATCGTCGAGCCTATGCTGATAGGCTGGTGCGGTTGCACCACCAGGCAGGTTTGTAATTATTTTAATGGAATTGTTATAGAATATAAGTGAGACAGCTTGTAAAATTGTTCAGTGTAGTCACATATTAACAAAGTTCAAATAAGCCTACAAGAAAGATTCTGCTAGTACTGTATGATTAGATAAGTGATGCAGCCTGTAATCCAGAAATAAACATTAAATAAGTGTCAAATAGAGATTTTCCACCTTTATTGTAATATCAGATAACTGCTTCAGCCTGAAAAAGACTGGTGAACAATCTACCCAGGATAGACATGTGTCAAATACATCCCCTTTTAAAATCTGCCATATGAAATAAGTGAGTCTGTTGGAAAGGATTGTTGTAACAAGTAAGAAATGTTAATAACGTCTAGAATTCAGTACCATCATTAATTGTAAAAATAAAACAAGTGACAGTGTGAGAAAGAGGGATGAATCGACCAAGAAAGCTGTAATAAGTCTGGAATAAAGTTATACTGCAGTCAGTACATTATGAAATGAATGAGACAGCCACAACCAAAGAATGAAATGGATTTAAGAAAGTACTGAACTTGGAATGTGTCTGTCCCACAATTTGGATATGTTGCTGTACCCTTGCAATATGGAGATAGTATGGTTGTATGAAATACTGAACATCCACAGTTGTCTAGAGCCATATAAATCAAATGTAGCAGGATGCTGTACCTGAACACAGCCAGATATGAACATGTATGAATAAAAATGGAATGTATATTAATGTAGCAGTAACATTCCCACCACCAACATTCCCAAGGTTACATATAGGAAACTGTACTAAGATATGTAGGGTATATATATCTGCAGTTACTAGAAATGTACAGCATATGTAGAGGTAGTTTAAGATGTTAATGTAATATTTCTTCACCCTACCCTATTTCACAAATAATGCCATTCCACACCAAACTGAGTATGTGTATTCACAATTAATTCCCATGGACATTTGTCCTGTTGGTTCATACATATCTGCATGTACGTTGATGCATGTGCCCTGTTCACATATCCAAACCTGATAGCCTGTTGCCATCAATCAAACCTGCATGCTGTTGGATTGTGTACTGTTGTTCTAAATATGCATGTGTTATGCTTGCTGTTCAATGTTTGGAATTCATGGGTGTTTGGTTAATGGGAATACTGATGCATGCTGTTAAAAAACTAATTTTGAATGGTGTTGTTTGTTACTAACCCAAAATGTCATAAACTACTGCTAAACATAGGACAAGAGGGAAGGCGGTTTCCAGCGGACCCACCTCTCCCACCTCAGCTGGCGGGTGCACCTGGCACTAGTGCCCAGGCTGGAACCTTCTCCGGTGGCCCTGTGCCACCTTCGGGTGGAAGCGCTGCAGGGGATGGGGCTTGTCCCCCCTCTGCAAGCGTGGCTAGAGGAGAACGTCCACTCACCCTCCAAAGTGTCCAGTCTGTGGTGCGTAGCGAGATCAGGCATTCTGTGCTTGAACCCCTACGTCAGCTTGAGGCACTGGTGGTGCAACTCACGGGTGTGCCTGCCCGTCCTATACAGCCCCCAGCACAGCCCCTTCCTGGGCAGTGAAGGCGCAGTGGTAACTGCCCATGGGTGGGGATCTCAGTTCCACTGTTGCCATCTGTGGGCTCATGGGCTCGTGATATCCAAACATCCGTCCCCATCAATTGCATTTCCCCCCACATGTGTCATACTCCACCCCTGTATGCATCTTGTTTGTCTTGTCTGTTAACCTCCCCAACCTACCTCCTCAAATATATCTACTTCCTGTACCTCACATTCCACTCTCATCTGAAAAAAAAAATAAAAAAAGGGCACTCTGTTCCCACAAAAAAATTATGCCCCATACATAGCTGCCCATTTTGCAGACATGTCTGCTGGACATGTCAACTGATAATTAAAATTGGCTGTACAACATATTTTGTTGTCCTCACCCCTCTCTCAGGGGTTGAAGGTTTCAAATTTCACACCAAATTGCACACGTATGCACAGCTGTTGCTGATAAAGAAATAGGCAGCTATGGGCCTTCCCTACATCCTTCCTGCAAATCCTGAGCTTGTTTTCCTACTGTCCGACCCTCTTTGTGCCCCCTTTTTCACCACTTTCCTATTTCCCCATTTTTTTTTCTTTAAAAGAAATTAGCGCGGGTGTTAGCGAGAGTAAGCACTTTTAAGCAGTAGTCAGAGGGTGTGCGCTTGTGTGCACTTAGCTAAGTGTGTGTGCGCGAAGCTAAGCAGCACTGCTCATGCGTGAGCTCCACACAAACCTGCACAAACCCGCTTACAACTGCTTAAAAGTGCCTTAGTCACTCTGAATGACAAGGCCTGTAGTCTGCTCAGCAGAAAAATAAAATTCCCCTGTCAGTCTCAAACCTAGGACCTTGGAAACACTAGTCTACATGACTTACCCCTAAGCCATGACTGATATACTAGAGTTTTCTGCTGAAAGCAATATATCATGAAATAGAAGGACTGAATGTAAAGGGAATATAGGAAGGCTATTACACAAAGCTTGTTTCTTGTATCTTTACTGGCAATTCTTGTGGAATTGCATTACATTAGTGTGATAAGAGAAACAGCCATGCTAGTAGGTACTAATGTTACAGTAGCACCATGCAAACCCCACAGAGTGTCAGAGCAGGATAAACACCGCCATATTTGAATAGGTAAGAGGCCAGACCTCCCAACTGTGACTGATTTACAGGGATGTCCCTGATTTGCAAGCAAATGTTAACTGTGCTCCACTGACTCCCTGTAAAATGTACTAACAGTAGGCAGAAAGATGGGGAATCCCACATAATGGTAACTGTGAATAAGTTAAAGTAGACACTACTTGCATGTCAGAAATGGTGTAGTAATACATATGCTCAAAATACCCCACAGTCACAACTGCAGAATATCTGCATTATATCACGGGTGTATCCCACTGATATGTACCATTCCCTGAGAGTATCTGAGGCCTGAAAGTGTCAGAAACACACAGGCATATCAGCCTGTCTGCTGTTACACACTCTGCGAATAGCTGTTGAACTGCTTCCACAAGCACACCCTCATGTAGGAGTACAACCCAGAAATATCAAAGGATGTAGCCATCTAATAAACTAAGGACAGTATAGCAGTTTACAAGCACTGCATGTGCCTGATATTCATAACTGTTAGTACAAAGTACAAGGCCCCACTACTGCTTAGCAGCAAAATAAGATACCCTTGTAAGTGTCAAACCCCACATCTTGGCCTCACCAGACTGCATGCAGTGCCACCAAACCACACCAAACCACACCAAACATATAACAAATTGCTGCTGAAAGAAATATATCATGCATTACAAGGAGTGAATGTAAATGGAAAATAGGAAAGCCATAGCAACACATTCCAGTAAAGACAAATAGCAGGCCTTCAAGGAGTGAATATAAAGGCTAAATAGTGAAGCCATAGCAAGAAATTGCAAGAGCTACTGTTGTATACCAGTTAATCCACAAGTCCCACAGGAAAGTACATACTCCCATGTAAACAGTATTAGCATTATTAGGTGTGAGTTAACATACACACTGAGAAAAATGAACTGGAAGAAGCAACAGTCAGGTTTCAGTACAACATGCATTTCAGTGGCTACAACACTGGCTTAGATATGATAGACATACCAACCTTTTGACTCACACAACAGTGTCCACAGCAAACCAGCATGGTCCCCACCTTGACAAAATGAAAGGCCTGCGCCTACCTTACCTAAAATTTTATAGCACTGTCCTGAAATCACATTGAGAACTGCAATTACCACACAGCAGGCTGCATGCAAATAGTAAATGCTGGCCAACAATTGGTGCAAAGGCCATCACATGCACATGTGCAGATACCTACAAAAGCAGCCTGCACTCCCAGTCCACACATGCAATAATATCATTGCAGCAACTGGAAGGAGAGAGTGAGACAGACAGACAGAGAGACAGAGAGAGAGAGAGAGAGAGAGACCAAAAAAAGCCATCAAGACAGCAACAAGCCACCCAACAGCAAGCCAGCCAGCAGCAAGCCAGCCAGCCAGCAGCAAGCCAGCCAGCCAGCAGCCAGCCAGCAGCAAGGCAGCCAGCCAGCAGCAAGCCATCCAACAGCAAGCCAGCCAGCAGCAAGCCAGCCACCCAGCAGCAAGCCAGCCAGTCAGCAGCCAGCCAGCAGCAAGCCAGCCAGCCAGCAGCAAGCCAGCCAGCAAGCCATCCAGCGGCAAGGCAGCCAGCCAGCAGCAAGCCAGCCAGCGAGCCATCCAGCAGCAAGGCAGCCAGCCAGCAGCAAGCCAGCCAGCAGCAAGCCAGCCAGTCAGCAGCAAGCCAGCAGCAAGCCAGCCAGCCAGCAGTAAGCCAGCCAGCAAGCCATCCAGCAGCAAGGCAGCCAGAAAGCAGCAAGCCAGCCAGCCAGCAGCAAGCCAGCCAGCAAGCCATCCAGTAGCAAGTCATCCAGCAGCAAGCCAGCCAGCCAGCAGCAAGCCATCCAGCAGCAAGCCATCCAAAAAATCTGTCAGAAACCAAGGTAATGTAAACTACATAATTTAATAATCTACATACTGTTAACCCTCTGTATGTGTTAGCAGTCTGTATCTATATGTATATGAAGATGTGCATAGGGCAAGGGACATACTGCAACTGTTAGTGAAGGCTGTACATACATATGTAGTTGAAGGTTGCTATGTGCACATATCAATGTAGGTTGTAGTACAATGTACAATGTAGGTTGTACAGCAATGGATGTTTAGAAGTATGTTAGTGTGTGTATGTGTATGTGTATATATAAATATATGTATATGTATATGTATATATATATATATATATATATATATATATATATATATATATATATGTACATAGATAGAGAGGTATGTAGAAATAGATAGACATATATAGATAGATAGATAGCTAGGATATGTATATACATATATATGTAATAGACACATACATATATAGATATCTATAGATGCATACACATATACAGACAGATATGAATGTCTATAGATATGTGTGTATATGAATATCTCTCTCTCTCCCTCTCTGTATATATATATATATATATATATATATATATATATATATATATATATGTGTGTGTGTGTGTATATAGATATATATATATATATATATATATATATATATATATATATGTATATATATATATATATATATATATATATATATATATATATATATATATATATATATATACTGAGAGAGGCACATGTGGGCAGATGTATTGCAACAGGTGCCTGGTGACAAAGGCATGGACTGAACACCAGTGTGGATGCTGCTTACCTTACCCCATTCCAAAACACTTTAACCACTAACTACCACATAGGTGGTTGCCTGCCTACTACTGGAGGTGTCAGAAGGAACATGGGAAACAAGTGTACAATAGCCTCCCCTTTGATATCCACAGTGGCACACTAGTCTTGTAATCCCTGTACATGGTACGTGTCATCACAAATGGTGTATCAGCTAGGGAAATTTAG
The DNA here is from genome assembly GCF_019279795.1 of Protopterus annectens. NCBI lineage: Eukaryota > Metazoa > Chordata > Ceratodontiformes > Protopteridae > Protopterus > Protopterus annectens. Next base: position 550,715,612 of record NC_056736.1, on the reverse strand, counting down.
GTCACTGTACCCCTCTACACCTCACAATGTCCTATATGGTGTGTACCTCCCATGACAACTACAGCAAGGGAAAAGGACACAGACATACCTAACAAAGAGCGATAATGCCCTCAAGCACATTCCCTATGCAGAGTGACTGACAAAACTACAGAGTGCCTTTCATACTACCTACACAGAGGTTACCACTGCTGGATATAGAGTTATGTCACACACATACCAGTTGTCCAACCACCATGGTAACACCTCACAATCTGTCCAGCCTCAATGACCTATGGCCCTCATCCTTGTCACCGCAGTAAAGAGCACATGCTGAAGGTACAGGTTACTATCCACAAATAAGCCATACCCTGGACTAAACCACCCAGCATTAACAAGCAAGGCTCCTTATTACTAGATGTCAGACATACCCATGATGAATGTTATGCAGATAGGTAATATGCTATATGAGTCACCTCTGTGTAACTGTGTGACAGGAGCAAGTACAATCACATTACATGTGTCCCAAGGGGCAGAGTAGCATAACACTATGCTGCTGTAGGCCCAGGGCCAGTAGCATAGTCCCTATCTATGACACAATGCACACAAATGTAGTCATTGCCATACCAACTATGTGAGGTGGAATGAGTGTGCCACTGACTGTGTGCAAGGTCTGTAATGGTGTGATTGCTCAGCATGACGTTGTGTCTGTCATGGTAGTGTGTCTCCTCGGTGTGAGGCCAGAGAAAGATGTGTTAGTTATTGGGATACAAACATACTACATTGCCATATGTTGTGCTGTGGTTCCCTGTATATGACTGCGGTGTAGGTAGGAGTATGACAGCAAAGACTAGGGTGGATTACCATTGAAATTGTAACTGTGCATTGCATGCATTGCATGGGATGACAATATTCCCCATTCATTAGCTTGATACATACCCCCAGCGTGAGGTTGCGCATTGGACCTCAAACAGTGTGCCAAGTGCTGGTGTATACTAGTTTGTTGTATGGAGTGTGGCAGGCACTGTCACACAGTTGTTGGCTGATCACTGATATGTGTTAATTTACATGTGTATTCCCTGATAGACAGACAGATGCTATATATGGCAGTTCAGTGATATCAGTACAGTAGAATATTATGTGTGCCATATTACTTGCTCAAATATTTTTCTTTTCCTTCCAGGGTAATGGTGCATCAGCGCAACCCCTGTTATTCAGTTGCAGAGGATGAGGAGATACACCAGAGCCTGGTGCAGGATTTTTCCACACTTTTTTCCCGGACCAGCCAGAATCAGCAGGAGAGGGCTGCACTGTGGCAAGACCTTGTCCGTCGGGTAAATGAGATAGGCATGCATAACCGGAGATATGAGCAGGTACGCCATCACTGCAGTGATTTAATTAGAAATATCCGTCAGCGTGCATCTGATATCCACAGACAACAGCTTGCCACAGGTGGTGGGGTACCTATCCACCCCCCCTCACCAGACTGGAGGAGCTCCTCCTAAGTGTTATTGCTCCAGCCCAACAACAACAACATCCACAGACACGTGTCATGATGGAGGCTGGAGCCACCCAGCATGTGGACATGGAGTGTGCAGGTAACATGCCATATCTGTAGTTGAGTGTTGTCTGCACTAGTAGTTTATGCATGTGTGAGATGTGTACTGTGTGCGTAGCTGTTATCCTGGAAATTCTTGTGCAAGATTGATATTCTGAATATCATCAGTACACCTGTGAAAGCCATCTGTTGTACTACTGTACTGTATCATACTCACAGTATCAATGGCACAGTTGTGCCCACTGACAATAACTGTCTTATTTGTGCAGGTCCCTCTGGAGTAACAGCAAGGCAGCCAATCCATGCTGGTGAGTGTGTAATAACAATACTATTAATACTAATGATAATAATAGTAATAATACCCTCAAACAGTATTGTGTATGTGTTGGATTGCAGGTGTGTGTGTGTGTTTGCATCTCATGTACTGAGGAGTGTGCATGTGTGCACATGCCCGTGTGCATGTGTGCATGTGCCTATGTGCATGTGGGCATGTGTGCATGTGCCCGTGTGCATGTGTGCATGTGCCCATGTGCATGTGTGTATGTGTGCATGTGCCCATGTGCATGTGTGCATGTGTCCGTGTGCATGTGCCCATGTGCCCATGTGCATGTGCCCATGTGTGCATGTGCCCGTGTGCATGCATGTGTGTGCCCATGTGCATGTGTGCATGTGCCCATGTGCATGTGCCCATGTGCTCATGTGCATGTGTGCATGTGTGCATGTGCCCGTGTGCATGTGTGCATGTGCCCGTGTGCATCTGTGGTAACATTGTGTACACATTGTAAAATGTGTTTCCTTTCTTCCTCTCACAGGTTCTGATGTTGCTCTGTTGGTGTGCAGCAGGGAACCTGAAGCCACTGCTTGGGATAGTGATAATGATGATACATGTGCAGTGGCACAGGGAGGTGTGACAGGGTCTGTTGTTGGTCAGCCAATCAACAGTACACAGCAGTCAACCCCATCAATGCGCACAGTCATCCTGCTGATACATCCATTGTCACCAATGTCCATAGCTGAGGGACAGCATACAGTGGGCATTGACCAGGGTAATTTGGTATCAGTGGCACATGCACCCCCTCACAGCAGCCATGGCCAGAGTCCTGACATGGTAACATGCAGGCAGATGTCCAGGGGTTCTCGTGGGAGCATCCGAGGTCGTACTGCCCTTGCCAGACATGCCCACAGAGGTCTTTCAACCTCAGCTATGTTCCAGGTTGTAATGCAGGCACAGGCACGTATGGAACGGTACACCAGACAGGGTCTGAGGGAGCTTAGAGCACTTCGCACTGCTATGAATGACACTATGTGTGACATAGCGGCTGCCATCCGTACTGTCGGCGAGGTCATTGACAAATGTTGGGGGGACACATTAGATCTGTTCCACAACTACATGTCCATGAGCCAGGGTAATGCAGGACAGTTGAGGCGTCGACGTGGACATATGCCAGCAACATCAGCAGCTGGCAGTCGTCGCGGACGACAACAAACCTGCAGCCGCTCCCATAGTGCCAGTACCAGCCCCAGCAATGCTGGGTCTGTGCTGTCATCAAACCGCCCTAGAAGAGCATGTGCATGTGGCTCTGGACAGTCCCAGCAGGGACATGTGTCCAGTCATCAACCAAGTGCTTCTGATGACAGTACCCAGTCTGGCTTAGTACCTGATACTGTCCGCAGCATCCCTGCCAGGCACAGGTACCATTTCCATGGCCAGAGACAGTGATCTGTATGACCTGGCAGGTACAGTCTGTGGCTGTCCACAAACACCCGTATATGGCAGCCAAGAGGTGGAACTGTGTGCATGCATACACACATGCATAATGCTAACACCTAGGGCTAACACATACACACACACACTGCATAAACATTGCCCCATGTTGTACTGTTGTCCCTCACTAACACACACACACACATACATGTCGAGTGGATGTGTCAATGGCAGACTCTGGCATACCAAGTACACACCCTGTGCATATGATGAAACTGTGCCACCTCCTGCAATCTGTAACATTGATGCAGGAACAGGATAGCATGGGGCTGATGCACAGGGTGACTACATAGAACTGTAGTAATATTATCATGTAGTTAACAGTACAGTGTAATGATATCATTGTGGGTATATCCCAGCATGCCTGATGCATTAACAGTATGATTGTCATTGTAGTTTTTTATACACCAGTGTTAATTCCAACAGTGTAATGTCTGCACATCTTGGCATTCTGGTGGTAAGGCTGAAAACACAAACCCGCCTACATAGGTAGCACAAGGGATAAGAAAATGGAAGTAATGATACTCAATGCCAGACATGTAAACCGCAAGATGCATGCAGTCCAAACTCCACTCAGCATGGAGAATGTTGATATCTGTGCAGTGACAGAAACTTGGTTCAAGGCTCCCAATAGCACCCTGGCATTACCAGGTTACACCTCATACCATGCTTTACAGCCCCAAAACATGGAACTAACTATGAAAGGAGGGTGAGTATCAATAAATGTCAAGGATACCCATGTAAACCACCAATGACCAGCAAAAAACGATAGTGAACACGCAGTAATGAAGAAATAATGATTATTTATTTATAATTCCTTCAAATCCAGACCAGTTTCGGCTATTCAGCCTTTGTCAATGAATACAATAAAGTTTTTTTGAATGAAATGAAGCAGCCTGCATTTATACTAGTCTCTGATTACCTGGAAGCAATATTACAGCACCACCCAGTGGCTGGAGTGAGAAAGTGCATGTTCCATTCTTGATTAAAGCATATGACCAGTGACATAAAAATGCCAGAGGTATAGATATTAAGTCATATTTTTAAATATAAAAATCAAAGCTCTGGAAGTAAGCCATTATATGACATACATATTACAAGGTAATAGACCAATACCATAGTCACTATTTGTGAATGCATATCATAGTGTAAAAAAGCAGAAAATATATACCACTAGTATATATATATTTTGAAGGGTGATAACCACAAGTTCAAAAGAACTGAATAATAATGAACCAAGTACTGATCATATATTACAAAATAAGGCAAAAAGAGTATAGTGGCCTCATTCTCAGCTATATTATAGATTATAATAAATTGAAATAATATGCTTGTAGATAATACAAGTTCAACATTGTAATTGTATAATACTCAATGTTTAACACCAACATACCAGATACGAATACCAAACCATACATATACATATTCGTATCCTGAACAATTTTTTGTCATGCTTTATAGAGTATAATATGAGCGTTGGTAGGCCTAACCACCACTGAATGGTTCGTACTAATTCTTAATCTATATGAATGTTTGTTGTTGTAACCATGATTATGAAATCCTCCAGTGTTCAGTGAAACTCACAGATGGTCATTCAGACCTGGGGGGAATAAACATCCAAGGTTGGTTATCCAATATTGTTCCTTGTGGTTTAAAATGGTGTGCCAACCCTGTTGGTTGTTCCTATCTCCCTGAATTTTGTCAATGATCATGAACATAAACTGGGCATTGGGATGTTGTATTGTGTGTCTGTATAAAGCATTTGTTTCTTTTTTGTTCCTCATGTCACTACGATGTTCTGTCATCCTTATCCTAAGAGACCTAGAGATTTGACCAACATAAAAAGCTTTACATTGGCAGGTAGCTAAGTAAATAATCCATGTACTGCTGCAATTACCAAACACCCTGGTTTTAAATACCCGATTGGTGTTGGCACTGGTGAATTCTTTTAGTGTACTAACTTGTAAACAGGAGCAGCAGTGACCACATGGAAAAGTACCAATTAGTTTATCACCATTGATAGTGGTCTGATGATATATCGCACCTCCCCTTCTCTGTTTTTGTAATGTGAAAATAGCCCTCCCAAATTCTTGCCTCTTCTGTATGACATTTGACATTGAGGGCCTAGTATTGACCTTAAAGTGTCATTAGCCAAAAGAATTTTCCAGTTGCAATTAAGTATATCCCTGATAATAGGTTGGTTCCTGCCATATGTGGTGACAAATCTCAAGATAGAATCCTGATGAGCATGCTCTGATTTTTTGTATTGTAACAATGTTCTCCTGTCTATGGTTTTGCTCCATGAACTAGCTTGATATATATCTATGTCTCTATATATCCTCTGTCCTGAAATCTATGGTATAAATCAAGTCTGGCATGTTCAAATTCATCATGAGATGAACAAATGCATCTGATATGCATAAATTGAGACTTAGGGATGTTGCGGATGGTGTGGTTCGGGTGCATACTGGAGGCGTGTAGCAAGCTATTGTATTGAGGGTATTTTCTAAATGTTTTGGTACCTAGAGTATCATCTGCGTTACGGTAAACAGTAACATCCAAAAAGTCTATGGTACTCCTGTTACATGTAACCGTAAACTCAATACTCCAAATGTTACCATTCAGGTACTCCATAAATTCCTTTAGATATGCTTCATCCGTCTTCCACACCATCCAGCAATCATCCAACTATCATCGCCAGATATCAATTCCCACCATGTAAATATTGTGTGATTTGTCATATATCATACATTCTTCAAAATAGGCCATGAATAAGTCAGCATAAATGGGTGCAAAGGAAGATCCCATTGCTGTCCCTTGTAGCTGCCAAAAGCATTCTCCATGGAAATAAAATACATTTTTGTTTAATACATGTTCCGGCATGCAGACAAGTAAGGTGTTGAAGCCCGGAGGATATAAGTTTGTTCTCTCAAGCCAGTATTGCAGGGATTGTAGTCCCGCCCAGTGTGGAATACTTGTGTATAAAGATTTAACATCCAACGTGCACATTAACCAGTCTGGTTCTAGCTGTGTATCCTCCAAAATTTGTAAAAAGTGAGTGGTGTCCTGTAGTCGGGCCCTAACTGATGTTAAAAGGGGTTTGAGATACTGTGTTAGAAATGCTGATAGTGGTTCCATCAAGGACCCTATCCCAGATACAATGGGTCTACCTGGGGGTTTTGAAATGGACTTATGTATTTTTGGGAGAAGATACAAGATTTGTTTCTGTGGGTCTTTTACAGTAAGACGTTTAACAGTATTTTTTGTTATGATACCCTCATCCTCAGCTAGTTTCAGAAAAGAGTCTATTTCTTTTTTAAAAACCCCAGTCGGGTCAATGTATATTTGCATATAACATCTAGTATCAGCTAACTGTCTTTTCCCCTCATCAAGGTATTCCCCAGTGTTCATAACCACCACGGCACCACCCTTGTCTGCAGGTAGAATGGCAATGTCGCGATTATGCTTTAATTCCTCCAAGGCTGCCTTTTCCATGGGTGACATATTCTGGCCCAGAATGTATGATTCATTATGATGAAAATGTAAATCCCTGAGAACAGATTGTTGGAAAATAGAGACATGTTTGTTCATGGGCGGTTGAAAGTCTGACTTCAAAAATTTGAAATCAAGTGATCTTTGGGAGGTGTTGTCTGAAAAGAATAATTTCAAATTTAGGTTACGACAGAAAGACAAAACATCCTTAACAATGCTATGCTCATTAATAAAAAAACTAGGAATAAAACCAAGTCCTTTATTAAGTAGTTTAGTTTGTACATCTGTCAGTTGAACATTATAAAGGTTCAAAACATTATGAAACTCAAATTCCGTCAACTCAACATTGTTTGTAACAGCCCTTCCATGGAATTGGATCTTATTACTATATTTGTGCTTGCAACCCCCTCGTCGCTTGTTTGTATGTCTAAAGGGTACTGAACATTAGTTTTTTTGCGTCTGGGTGATTCTCGATAGTTATTACAGTCATTGTCTGTGCAAGATGAGTTATCCCCTGAGGTACTAGCTAAAGTCTTGTCAGAGGATTTTAGAATAGACCTAGACCTTTTCTTGGGTTTGTTTCCTGGTGTTTTTTGACCAAAATCATAGAATCTCACAGTTTTTAATGTATCAAAAGGACGGCCTCTTTGGTAATCAGTATAGCCCCTATTGAACTTACGTATTTTCCTATCTTTAGTTAGTTGGTCAAAATTAGCCAGATCTTTGGATAATTTACTAACAAAAGTGGCATATGTTGGTTGTGATTCATATTTCTTACATTCTTCACATGAAGCTTTAACTTCCATTAAACAAATGTCCACCATTCTCTCATAATAGGATGCAAGGATCTTGACAAAAGTCATTGATGATTGCTGGAGAGCTTGGTTCCATTCTTTGGTCAGCCTGTCCTCCGACCTACTGACCAAAGGCTGTAACTTAACTCTAAGTCCTATTGGTGTGATATCCTTATTAATATATGCCTTAAACAGTCTGAGTTGCCATATATTGGCACGTAAGTTTTTAAGATCCTTGTTGAATTGGTTGAAGGCCATTTCACAGCCATTGTTAATGTTAATATTTGAGCCACTCGGATTACTGCTTGACATGTTATTCATACCAAACACCGCAATATCATGTCGATCAGCACATAATCCCATTAGTAGTTGCTCCAAATCCATTTTTCCAATGTATTTATGAATTTTGACCAACTAGAAACCAAATCTGTTTCAATCAATATGTCCAAATTAGTAATAGTTCAACAGGGACTGCACTGAGAACCTAGGTGTCAATAAAAAATATGTAAATATTTTTCAACAGTTAAACTATAATATATTTGGTCAATGAACATCACTTAGAAAAAACAATTCTCATGAACCCTGACATCCACACTTGTCTATATATGTGTCTATCAGTATATCTGTATTATGCTTGGCACATATATATTTGTGAACACAATATATACTTTATATTCAAAATGCAATGCTGAAAAGGCTTGTAGTTCTTGTTAAAGAATATACAAAGATGTATTATTATTTGTCACATGATATCTGGCAATAAAACTTTTGAAACCCCTTAGCACATATTGCCTATGCCAAAGACTTCAACACTGGGTTGCCCTCGTAGTACATGCAGCAACCTAGTCCAACTGTGAACTGACAATACAATTTTCAAGCGGTGGTTTTGCACACATAAAACTATTACAACACATATAGCTGTTCATACACAAGATAAAAATAAAAATAAAGGTGTTATTCCCTCCTACACTTACATTAAGCTGTTATAAATATGATTCACTTATCATTCACCCAAGTCAACTGCACTGTTATGGATCAATTCCTGTTGTTATATATCCTAGACCAACTATGGCATAAATAGTTTGTCAATATACATGCATACTAAGTAACTGTGGTGAATGAGACACTCCAATATGATATCAAATTCTGTAACAGACTGTATCCCACTTGGTTGACAAACCTATCCCAACAAATAGCTGATATTATTGTATGTATATCAGATATTTAAAGAATATAGCATTTAGAGTCAACCATTCACTAATACATTTCGAGATCAAATAAATCTCAAAAGTTAAAGTCAATATGATGTTTTCACCAGTTCTAATCCATCAACTATAGTCCAAATGCCTTCCATTAATTTCCGATTTATCAGCCTGTAATCCACCAGTATTGCCGACCTCTAACAGCACAAATGCAAAAAAGATCGCAAAATGTACAAAAATGGTTAATATATAATGAAGCTGAAAATTTAGATTTATGTCCTACCACTAGTCACATTACCTGAGTTATTCCTGTTGTTCCTGGGTTTATAGGCTTCTGATCCATAAAACGTTGAATGCCATGGATGAATCTCTGAACGCCAGTTTGCACAGAAAGGAGTTGTTAAAAAAGATGCCACAAAGTAGTAGAATGAACCACCATACATGATTTTAGGCCCCCAAGCTTATCCGCATGTAAACCAAAGCAATTCCAAGCTAATTCTTCCCTGGTCAAAATGTTAATTCCCCATCCACTTTGAACTAAACAATTCACCAACATGGTAAGTGCTGGACAAGAAATATGACATCCACTGCTTCACGACCAGAAAGCGACTAAAAAATATACCAAAATGTTGCAAAAAAAAACAGCTGACAACACAGAAATGCTGTGTCACTATCGAGAACCACCAGCGAAGCCAAAAACGTCAGCAAACAACCATACGCTCCGCAAGGACGGCATGCAGGGTCAAGCCAACAATGTAAACCACCAACGACCAGCAAAAAACGATAGTGAACACGCAGTGAACACCCAGGTTGGTGCCACACCATGACACATCACAGACTATCCACATGTAAGTAACAGTGGTAAAACTGCCTTCCAGTTCATAGCCTGCTACAGACCACCCTCCTAAACCCAGGAAACCCACTTGGCCTACTTAAGAACACATGAATATATGAAGGTGACTCCAAACAACATTATATTGGGCAACTTCATCTACCCACACATAGACTAGGAGCATTACTGTAGCTCCGACACCCTAGGCCAAAGGTTCCTAGAATTCATAAACTCAAATGCTATGGAACAACTTGTTACCACTCCCACAATAGGGGAAAACATACTGCACCTGATCATCACCAAAATGGGGACTCTATGCTCTAGACCAGAAGTGTATCCCTCACTGGTGAGATGAAACCATAGAGTAATCTCACTGTATATTCACATACCAACCGCAGCCCCTGCACAGAAAACCACAGTGAAAAAGTTGTGTAAAGCAAATTACACACAGCTCAAAACCGAGACAGAGGTGGAATCCTTCAAAGCCCCTGGGCCTGTGGAAATACAGCCCACACTGCTGAATCCTTTATAAATGCATTCTATGAACACCTCCAGGAATGCACAGATCATGCAATTCCAAATATAACCAAGACCCAATCCTCCAAAGACAGGCGTCCTTTCTGGTGGACCCCAGCCACATAACAGAAAATAATAGAAGGAGGAAGCTACTACATGATTGACCAATATCCCACAAAGGGAAGGCATCTCTGATCAGTATTTGGACAAAAAGTACGGGCACTCATAAAATCGTCTAAGGCCAGCTTCAAAAGAAATATTGCACAAGACACAAAGGATAATCACAAGGATTTCTTTACTTATGTTAGGAATCTGGGTGGAAATTCCCACCCACATATGCTCAGAAGTTGTCCTAAATGACACAGAATACACCTAAGCCACATACATTGCCAACATCATTGCTGACAGGTTCAGCACAAACATCTCACCCCCCTCCCCACCACAAGGGCAAATATATATCCCACCAGAGTGATGCCCCCCTGACATCTGAGATGCTCAGGCACCCTCTCCAAAGCAGAAACACAGCATCAGTGGGAGCAGACAGTGTCCCAAGGCTGCTTCCTACATGAACTCCAAGAAGAACTAAACACAAACATAAAAGTACTGTTCAATCCCAGCCTTACTACAGGATATGTAGCCAAGGAGTGGCGTACAGCAAAAGTGACCCCTCTCCACAAAGGTGGTGCCTCAACGAATCCTGAAAACTATTGCCATGTACACCTGACTAGCTTGGTCTGCAAAGCTATGGAAAGGATCATCATAGACCTCATAAATTAAGTTATTGGGGACCTACAGACACTGGATCCTACCCAGTTTGGCTTTGTTGAGGGCACATCCTGCCTCTTAAACCTGGTTGATGTCTTTGAAACAGTCACCAAGGCCAGTGACGAGGGGAAGGTGTTCAACACAGCCTACCTGGACCTCGCAAAAGCCTTTGATACAATACCCCACTCAGGTATATTTCTCAGAGGTGCAGGCCAACACTGAAGGACTGTGACTGAGCAGGTTTGCAGATGACTGCAAACTGTGCACCATAATCAACTCAGCAGCCAACAGAAGCATCCTACAAAAGGGCCTCATAGAAACAGACAGCTGGTGCCAGAGCCATGGCCTCCAGCTAAACGCCAAAACCTGTATAGACATCCCCTTTGGCAAAAACTAAGTGACCACAACTTAACACATAGGTGGTAAGCCATTAAGTACTGTACACATGATTAGGGACCTGGGGACCCAAGTTGATAGCAAACTGTCATTTGACAACCACATGGTTGTAGTGGTTACACAGACAGTTTATATAGGCCACCTAATCATGAAGAGATTCACAGCTAGAGCACAGGAGGTCATTGTGCCTCTTTAGTCATCCCTCATCAGGCCCATAATTGAGTACAATGCCCGTTTTGTGGTGTACCTTACCAGACACCTGACCTGCAGCAACTGGAAAGTCCACAAAAGTACATCACCAAGGGGATCAGAGGACTCAAACAGATGCCTGACATATAGAACCATGTCCAACCTGGAATTAATTGACATGCTGCACCTCAGAAAATCCAAATCCCATGGAGGTATGTGCTCGTGACACTTGCACCTCAGCATGTACTTAAATAGGACATACTGGAGGGACAGATTCATAACCCAGAGGCTCCCTTCACTCCGGAATAAAATCACAGTCCAGGTTAGGCAGAGTCCCTTAATGACTCTCTGCAAGAGGAATGTTGCTGACTGGATGGGAGATAGTAGGTTTACCCCGGGTATCACTTCTGTGTCACTGTTACACAAAGGTTGAGTATACTAACTTGGAATAAAGGCCATATCAAAATTCATTTAACATGGGTGTCAAAAGACAAACACAGTCTGGATAGACTTATAACTGCCCTAGGGCAGATAGCCTAGTATGAACCTATGAACCTATTACATGATGTATCCTCAACTGATACACAGATGTAGGAAACCCAGTGGCAGTGATATCCATGCAGTACTACACTATACCAGTAGCCATTCTTACTGAGTCACACACATCCCTGTGAAGAATGTTGTTTGGCATATAGCAGTCTCACGTACATGCCAACACACTAGCGATATGTCAATCCATGACTGGAAGTGTATACAGTGGCCAACAATGCATTCTGCACATGACACACATGACCACCACATGGGTATTATACAGACGGATACCTGTTGTCCAAGCCATGCTCTATTACTGTAATGCAACTGTAACTTTGTCATCAGCATGTACTTATGTATTTAACATAGTATTCCAGTAGTACATGTAGGTGGCAGCACCCATCATGTAGAAAGGGTAATGGTGTGTACATATGGACAAGTGTTTTCTTGCCTATCCTGTGATATTCACATTTCCAAAGGTATTGTGCAGTCCCCTGGTGTATCGCCTAAGCAAGAAGGTGTCTTTATGCATATCAGCAACAGCTGCCATATACCTACACTGGATGTCCATTACTCACAGACTTTGCTGTGTTATAACATGTGTGATATATACTCCTGACATGAACCCTCACCCACATTAATATATCACACCTTTCATGAGTATGTGTCATCCAGTTGGCCTGGGACACAGATCAGTGCAGTAGCCTGCATTGTCAACAACACACGTATGGCGTACAGTCTGGGAATCTGCAGGACATGCTGGCACAGGTAACAACTGTATTCACATGAGGCAGGCTTCACACATAGGAACTATTTAAGGTCACAGGCACATATCTCTATGTGGCACACACATAACTGATGTGTGCATTGAAATTACTGTTATAATTATATGTCATACCATAATAAAAGCAGCACCCACCACACATTGACAAACTGTATGACAAAAACACACATGGCATTTGCAGGATTCAAATCCCGACCTAACTATGTTATGACACTGGAGTAAGACACATTAGCAGCACGTGCTATTTGCATTACTGGGTGGATTCCCTTCTCCTGCTATACTTATAGGGTGCTGACATCATCAGTCTTTACAAAGAGGAATGTACATCATGTAGTGTGTTATTTCAGTTGCCAAAAGGTCCATTTCTTTCAAAGAGAATTTCACACACACTGCCCCCCTCCCAAAAACACACACACACTGAGCATTTGCAGGATTCAAACCCCTACCAGACTATATTATGACACTTGAGAAAGATGCATTAGCAGAGCACGCTATTTAAATTACTGGGTGATTTCTCTTCTCCTGTTATACTCATAGGGTGCTGACATCATCAGTCTTTACAAAGAGGAATGTACGTCATGTAGTGTGCTATTCCAGTTGCCAAAAGGTCCATTTCTTTCAAAGCAAATTGCACACACCCTGCCCCCTGTCCCCAAACACACACACTGAGCATTTTCAGGATTCAAACCCCTCCCTAACTATGTTATGACACTTAAGAGAGACGCATTAGCAGAGCACACTATTCGAATTACTGGGTGGCTTTTCTTCTCCTGCAGTATTTATGGGGTGCTGACATCATTATTTAGAAAGAGGTATGTACATCTATTACTATCCCTCAGTATGGGGGATAGAATATATATGCATTAACATACGCCTACTTCAGGGTCACATATGCACATCAGCACTGCCAGGTTATGTTTTATACCATGCTTCGTGACCACAGGACTTGTAACACACAACACAACCAGGGGGTGTATCCATATACATCACATATACACACACCTCTCGGTTGTTACCACTGCACTAAGCATGACAGGCCATACATATACAACTAGCACTGTGCAAAACTGACTTTTGGTTTGGTGTGTAGTTCAGACCACCCCTCCCATATCCAGGAACCACACTTGGCTTCCCTGTGAACAGTGTAGGATATGAAGTTGGTCACATACACCATTACAGTGGTTAACTTCAGGTACAGGAATATTGAGTGGGGGAACTACTCAGGTCTCAACAACATCACCCTACAGCCAGTAAAATTTGTGAATCCATGTGCTATGGCGGAACCAGTCACCACAGCCACAAGGGGGAATACATACTGGACCTGACCATCAGCAACATGGGGACTCTATGTTCCACACCAGAGGTAGACCACCATTGTTAATATCTGACCATAACCAACCGTCCCTGGATGTCCATATCCCATCCCCACCCCCAGGCAAAGAAATCACTGCAAACAAAGTATTTCTCAAAAGCAGACTTTGCACTTGTGAAGACTGGGGTGGAATACTTCAAAGGCCCCATGCTGGAGGATTATACAGCCCAATCTGCAGAATCCTTTACAAATGCATTATATGAGCATCCAGAAGGTTTGCATTGATCATGCTATCCCAAATAAAACCAAGACTCCTCCACAACAGGAGACCTGCCTGGTTTACACCAGCCATATACAAGCTGTACAACAGAAGGAGGGAGCTACTACATTACAGAGGAATATCCCACAGAGAGTGGACATCTCTGAACAGTATTGGCAAGACACTTCAATCCCTCACAATCATCACTTGCAAGTTTTGACAGTGAAATTGTCCAGACACTGCAGATAAGGCTCCCCTCAGTCTGGAATTTAATCCCAATTAATGTTAGACATAGCCCCTCGCCAACCCTCTTCCAGCAAACTCCAGCCACATGGATGTGACATTGCAAATTCAACCCCTGGGATCTCTACTGTGTCCCTGCTTGATGGAGGCACAGCACACTAGCCTTAAACTGTGCCTTCTGTGACCTACTTTACAGAGGCACAGTAGGCTACTGTACTGGGGAGGCAGACGCCAAATACACTCTGGATAGGCTTATGTATTCCCTAGGGCAAACAGCCTAGTATTGACCTCTACACCCATATGTTTATGTTTCATATGCACAATATTTGTTGCAGAGAAACTGTTTGCAGGTTTTTATTGCCATAGCTTTCCCTGTTTCTATGAACAACTTGTGTATCTGTGGAAGATGTTTGAATATGAGAGGGTTCCACTATATTACTTATGTTTCTGTTGTCATTTAACTGTGTGCACTGGGCAGATTGCTGTATTGTGGGAGGTTCCTGGCTTAACACATACAAATGCCAGATATGTGTGGCCAACTGCTATACTGAGACATGGTAAGTGTGTGAGCATGCCCAGTTCAGGCTTTCCATGGTTTGTTGCCTGACATATGTCTCATTTATCAAAGTGTGTGAGCATGCCCAGTGTGACCTTTCCATATGTATCTGAGGTCCACCACATTTGTGGTTGTGTGTGAACTTGAACAATATTTGACATTTATAGTTGTGTGTTGGAGGTCATGTTGTGTTCTTACTGCCCAACTGCTTTGTGTCTAAACCCAACAGAGATTATGCTGTGCCTGCAGGGTTTCCATGGGATAGTTTGCATGCACTTGTCAACATTCTTTCATACTGACCAAACACTGTAATATTGTATAGTGTACTGGTTCAGTCCTTTCACTGTGGTGGACAGTATCCTGGGTTTCAGTCCTATCACTGCTTTAAATATTCATACTGAGCACACCAGACTGGTTAAGGGCCAGTTGTGCAAATATGACCATGTTGCATTTTGTTCAGCTATGGCCTACTTAAACCAGGCTTGTCCAACATTAGTAGTGTATTCATCAACTGGAGTGGACATTGAGAAACACTAGGCTATGTGCCCTAGGCCATTTCTAATCCTAGTCAGAGAGTGTGTTTGTCCTTCAACACACATTTTAACTGGAGTTTGCCATGACATTTTTCAAGGTTAGTATACTGTGCCTCTGTCTAACCATGACATAAAAGTGATACCCAGGGTAAACCTACAATTTTCCATCCACTCAGCAAGATTCCTCTTGAAGAGAATCAATGAGGGACTCTCTGGCTAACCTGGACTTGGAGTTTACTCAAGAGTGGAGGGAGCTTCTGGGTTATGGATCAATCACTACAGCATGTCCTATTTATGTCAGTGATAAGGTTCAGGTCTCTCATGTGCATAGCTCACTGGCATTCAGATTTTACAAGGTGCAGCATGTGCATTGATTCCAGCTTGGACATGGCTTTATACATCAGGCACAGATCGCCTCTGGGCAGGCAGTATGCCACTGTGTGGAGCTGCAGTTTGTTTAATCAGGCAACACATGGCATCTGTTACAGCCCTTTGATCCTCCTGGTGAGGTACTTTTGGGTCTTTCCAGTTGCTGGAGGTTTCTGCTAAGGTACATCCCACAAGGGCCATTTTACTCAATTGTGAGCCTGATGAAGGATGACTGAAGAGGCACGATGACCTCCCCTGATCTAGATGTGAATACCTTCATGATTAGGTGGGTATATGAAATGTTTCTCTAACCACTACGGCCACATGGTTGTCAAATGCAAGATTTCTATCAACTTGTGTCCCCAGGTCTCTTATTACTTTTAAAGTACTTAATGGGTTAACACCTATGTGGTAATTGGTGGGCACTTACTGTTTTTCCAAAGGGGATGACTACACACTTTTCTGCATTTAGCTTGATGACATGGCTCTGGCACCAGTTGTCTGTTTCTATGAGGCCCTTTTGTAGGATGCTTGTGTCAGCTGGAGTGTCAGATATGGAGCCCAGTTTGTAGTCATCTGCAAACTTGTTCAGACACAGTCCTTCCATGTTGACCTATACCTCTGAGAAATATATACCACACATGGGAGGTCCCAGGACTGAGCCTTGTGGGATGCCAGTTTTAGCTGGTTTGGAGTCTGACATGGCTGCAGCATTTCTGACCATGTCAGTTCTGTCCTTGAGATGGTTTGCAACCCATCTAATGACATAGGGGTTTATATTTAAGCTGGTGAGCTTATCTATAATGAACAAGTGGGGTATTGTATGGAAGGCTTTTGTAAGGTCCAGATAGGCTGTGTGGACCACCTTCCCCTCATCAATGGCCTTGGTGACTGTCTCAAATGACTCAACTAGGTTTAAGGGGCAGGATCTGCCCTTAAGAAAGTCACACTGGGTAGGGTCCAGTGTCTGTAGGTCCCCAATATCTTTATTTCTGAGGTCCATGATGATCCTTTCCATAGCTTTGCAGACCAAGCTAGTCAGGATTCTGGGGTGATAGTTTTCAGTATCCATTCGGTCACCACCTTTGCGGAGAGGGACCACTGTTGCTGTACACTGCTCTTTGGGTACATATCCTGTGGTAAGGCTGAGATTGAGCAGTAGTTTTATTTGGTGTTCAATTCTTCTTGGAGTTCATGTTGGACACAGCCCAGGACACCATCTGGTCCCATTGATGCTGTGTGTTTTGCTTTGGAGCCGCTGGCTGTTACCTGAGCATCTGCAATGTCAGGGGGACAGCACTCTGCTGGGATAGATATTTTGCCTTTTGGTGTGGGGAGAGAATTTTGCCCTGAACCTGTCAGGTTGGATGTTGGCAGTGTGTGTGGGTTTGGTGTATTGTTTGTCATTTTGGACTAATTCTGAGCATATCTGTGAATTACCACCCAGGTTCCTACCATCAGTTAAGAAAGCCGTGTGATTATCCTTAGTGTCCTGTGCAATTTTTATCTTGTAGCTGGCCTTAGAAGATTTTATGTGTGGCCATAGTTTTTTGTCATAATACTGATCAGAGATGACTTCCCTTTTTGGGTGTTGCTCTATCATGTAGTAGCTTCCTCCTTCTCTTGCACAGTTTGGTAATGGCTGGGGTCCACCAGGCCGGATGCCTGCATTTGGAGGATTGGGTCTTGGTTTTATTTGGGATTGCATAATCCATGCATTCCTGAAGGTGTTCATAGAATGCATTTATAAAGGGTTCTGAGGTCTGGGCCATATTTTCCACAGGCACAAGGGCTTTAATGGATTCCACCTCAGTTTGGAGGAGTGCAAAATTTGCCTTACACATGTTTTTCACTGTGGTTTTCTGGCCAGGGACTGGGGTCAGGATGTGAATATCCAGTGAGATTACTCTATGGTCTGATCTTACCAGTGAGGGATACACTTCTCATCTTGTGCATAGAGTCCCCATGTTGGTGATTAGCACGTCCAGTATGCTTAGCCCTCTTGTGGGAGTGTTAAGTTGTTCCATAGCATTTTGGTTTATGAATTCTAGGAACCTTTGCCCTAGGGTGTTGGAGCTAGAATAATGCTCCCAGTCTATGTTTGGGTAGTTGCAGTCACCCAATATAATGTTGTTTAGAGAGACCTTCATATATTTATGTGTTCTCATGTAGGTCAAGTGCGGTTCCTGGATTTAGGAGGGTGGTCTGTAGCAGGCTGCAAACTGGGAGGCAGTTTTAGCCACTGTTGCCCGTGGATTGCCCATGCTGCTTCTTGCTGTGGCACCCACCTGGGGGCATGGTTATCCTTGACAATTATTGATAGTCACCGTCCTTTTGTAGTTTGTTCCATGTTTTGGGGCTGTAAAGCATGGTATGAGGTGTAACCTGGCAGTGTTAGGGTGCTCTTGTGAGCCTTGAACCAGGTTTCTGTTACTGCACAGATATCAACATTCTCCATGCTTAGGAGAGTTTGGACTGCATGCATCTTGCAATTTAGACTTCTGGCATTGGGTATCATTACTTTTAGTTTCTTATCCCTTGTGATACCTATGGAGGTGGGCTTGTGTTTTGAGCCTTACCTATTCAAGGCACTATGGGGGTGACAACAGGCTTTGCCAGTATCCAAAAGGCCAGGGGTGATAGGTGCAAGCCATTCCTAGCAGGTGGAGCATCATGTCTTGCTCAGCATGTCATCCCAGGCTGACAGGCATTGGATCCCCTTTGACTAACAGCAATACTTAAGCCAATTGTTGTAATTGATCATCTTGTCTTCATATTGTGGCATCATGCTTGGTGAGGGTAGTATGTTAGTCAGGGTCATCAAGTTTGCATATACTACATGGTGTTACATTGCTTAACACATGGCAATCGTGCCTCAGGTGGTGCTGCAGGGCTGCCTATGTTGGATGCACATACCACACTCCCAGTACATGTTTGAAAGCAGGTTGTGTCAACTTAGGCATCCCTTTTACTATATGTGTGAGTCAGAGAGAGGTATCATTTCCAGGGTTCTTACTGAGCCAGTGTATGTGCTATGCATTGCCTCTTTGCCAAGGCCAAGGCATACTGGGCACACCTCCTTCTGCCTACTGGGGCAGGCTCAGGTTGTTCCTCCTCCGAGTCACGCTCTGCCTGTGATGGCCTTGGCAATGGTGGGGGGCTGTTTGGCCCGGGCCTATGCTGGTCCTGCTGCAGCTGTTTTTGCAGAATCATATTATGTAGCATAGCACATACCATAACAATTTGGGTACATGTAGTTGGTGAGTACTGCAAGGCTCCACCAGATGTGTCCAGGCACCAGAACCATGACTTGAGCAGCCCAAACACACGCTCTATTACATTACGTGTTTGTGCATATGCCTCATTATGGCGTTCCTGTTCAGGTGTGTGTGCATTTTTGATGGGTGTCATCAGCCACGGCTCCAGTGCATAGCCAGCATCCCCCAGTAGGTGACCATGTGAGATGTCCCCATTGGCAAATGTCTGGTACAGCTGCGTCAGATGCCAGATATGGGAATCATGGTAGCTTCCAGGGCAGCCAGCACACACATTCAGTATTATGCCCTGGGCATCACACACAACCTGGCAGTTGATGGAGGGGAAGCCCTTGCGGTTGAAGTACACCTTATCAATCTCACCGGCTGGTGCTTTGATGCGTATGTGCGTGCAGTCTATTGCACCCATTACCTCAGGGTATTCCGCTATTTGCTGGAAGAGACGCATATTGCTGGCCAATACCTCACAGGAATTGGGGAAATATACATGATCATCGACATGTGCTGACATGGCATCCAGGAACTGGTGCAGTACCCTGGATGCTGAAGCCTGTGATATCCCCATCATATCACCAGTCGGTCCCTGGAAGGTACCTGTTGCTAGTATTCTTAGGCCAACACATACCTTGGTTTCAACTGGGATGGGTTCCCCTCTGTTGGTTCTGTGTGTGAGGCGTGGCCTGCACAGCTCAACAATTTGCTGTAGGAGGTCTCTGTCCACTCTATAGCGCTCCACTATCTCCAGCTCATGTAACCCCTGGTAGGTGACCCTGGGCCTGTACACTCTTCTCCATCTCCTCACTGTGGGTTGTCTGGCAGCATTTGCATTGTCACCACTTTCAGCATTTTGCATATGTCACCTTATAACAGCTATGGCAGCCCCTAGCATTTTTTGTCTGAGTGAGGCTTTTTCAGTTTTCACTTGTAATAGCTTACTCCAGTGTTGCAGTGTCTCTTGAGAGAAACATACTGCACTGTTGTTTGCAGAGTTTTAAGTGCTGGGCTGGGCTACTGTTCTGCCTGTGTAATTGCCTACTTCTGATTGTTTTCACCTGTTACCTCTGCTAGTATTCCCTGGTAGCTTCCTACAATTTCTTCTACTTCCTATTTCCTTTCTGTTTCCTCAGGGGGGGCGACGCGCAAATAAGCGCAAACATGCTCACAGCAGCTAACACGCATGCACACATGCTTAGACAGACTAAAACTTGCTTATTTGGGTTTAAACATGTGTACACGAGCACAAATGAGATAACAGGTCTTTAAACAAGCTTCTACATGCTTACTCCAGCTTAAATGAGCACACTCGAACTTACATGCGCGCACCCTATCTTACTCGGGCCTCCGAGAGTGCGCACACACGCATGCACGGCCAGCAAGAAACTTTGGTGTTATCCACAGTGTACACCTTCCATTTCTTGGTTTTCCCATGTCTACGTCTTGACACACCTCTTTCCATGATGTGTGACTGACAGCTTTCACATGCCACTCTGCTCCACTGAGCTGCATTTCTTTCATACATACCCCCCTGTGATGTCACCTATCTCTTACTTTGTTACTCCCCCTTATCCTACTCCTACACTCCAGGGATTGTGCTCATTTGCTATGTAAAAGTGTGATTCACTATCCTAACACTCATTTACATAGGATTGCCTACTAATGCTTAGTTACATGTCTTACACTGAGCTTCCCCCCTTAGCAACCCCTAGTCGGTGGCCATGTTGTTTTCAGCCTGCTATTCCCTTACATTGTAAATTCATTTTTTGCATAAAACCCACATTTGTGGGTTTTAAATTTTTATTTTTCTGTTTTTTTACAGGGCAGCCTGTTTGCGCAGCGCTGCGCTACATTTAAAAAAAAATGATTTTATTTTTCCATGGGGGCACGTTGCCAGTGGCCACATATTTGGCCATTGACATGCTTCCTGGAACATATGCAACCTTTATTTGCAGCTGACAAGGCTCCATTGTGCTATTTGCAGAATGGTACTCAGTTGTCAGCTGAGTATTTTTCTGCAGATAACACGGCTCTGACACGGACAGGTTTGTGCTTCCTGGATCACAAAATTATCTCATTTGCATGCCTTTCAGCTACAAGTGAGGTAATTTGCATATCCAAGCCCTGTCCATGTAAGAGCCAATTTAGGAGCTCTGTTACACACCCCTACAGGCTGTTCGTGGATCGCTCGTCGGACATGATGGCTGCATGGAGTCTTACACTACTCTTAGACTCCGTGCAAGCCATCGTGAATCCTCGGTAATGAATTGCACAGTGTCCCTGTTGATTCAGAAATGGTCCACAAAACTACTGGTCAGTGTGCTGGTGACATAACAGGCAGTGTCTGCACCTCCCCCAGATATGAAGCTGATTGTAACATGTACATTGTGGGTATTGATGCCAATGATGGCTCCTAACACATGCTGTTATCCTACTACTGCAGCTACTACAATTCTTAGCATAGCTTCTGGTGTACACTATGAATCATGGCATTCAAAATGGGTATGGACTACTGCACATCATCATTTACACATTTTAAAATCATTCTAGCGTTTTGAGTTCATAAGTTCATAGGTGTTTACTAGGCTAATGACCACGAGGGCCTTTTTAAGCCTAGCCATTCATTCCAAATCTTTGACAAGTTCTGGTACCCTTGAAAAGTGTAAGCAGAGGATTGGAAGGTGAAACGTTCACAAGCAGGGGCCTGCGAGATGAACTATTTACACTGTCCATTAGAGACATAGGTGCCAAACCAGGAATTAATTTCCTGATCCTCATCTAATTGTCCAGGTTACACTTGAATTGGGTTAGGGAGGAACTCTACTTCACACAGATGAGGACACTGTTCCAGAGAAGGTGCAGTCTCTGGGATATGTACCTGTCTCTCCAGCAGGTCCTATTTAAATCATAGGCAAGTTTTATGAATGTGTAATTCTTGTGCTGTTTGTTTTGGAGATATGCAGGAGGTCCATCAGAGTGAGGTCTTACAATGCCTTGTATGCCAGGCATAGATCTCCCCTCAATGCCTGTAGAAGACAGACTATAGCGATAGGGCCTTGAGGCAGTTTGCATAGGACATGTTACTTACGCCCTGCATTCTTTTAGTGAGAAACCTCTGTGAATATTCCAGTTATTGGATATGCCTGGAGAGGTACATACAAAAGGGGACATTGTACTCAATGATAGGTAAGATAAATGTGTAATACAATCTTCTGTGGACCTAGATGCCATACCATTGTTTAGAAGTTGCACACCATAGAATGATTTCCTCACTACTATAAAAATGTGATGATCAAAGGCTATGTTACTGTCAATGCGTGTCCTCAAGTCCCTGACTACTGGGTAAACTCTTAGGGGTGTGTTGTCAATATGATAGTTAGCAGGGGTGGATGACTTCCTAAAGGATACTACTATGCATTTCTTGGCATTTAATTTTAGTCCATGGCTCTGGCACCAGTTGTTTCTCTGTTCCTTTACATGCATAATCCATGTGTCTTATTCACATGGTATTCTTCATTTCCATTTTATTTTGAACTCATATATGGTGTGCAGAACAGTGCAGTTTTTAGTCAATGTGTGCAGCTGCACTAGCAATGTTTTTCAATCACTCACAGCTTATGCAGGACAACTACACATGCTAATTTAAGGCCATAGTGTGACTCACTATCCATTTAAGAATCCCAACCATAATGTGTAATACTGGGTTATTAATAACCTTGATATAATCAAAATATGATTAGTCCTTTTCCCCATTTCTTCAGTTTTGCAACTATGTGCTTATCCCATTTATTCCATTCCATGACAAAGAGAACTGTAACATGTTAAAGTGTTTCGAATCCCACTAGGCACTGTAATGTTAAAGTGTTTGTCACTGCTATTCCACATTAGTTCTGGGTTTGTATCATTACTGGGTTAGCTTCACATAACATACACTGTGCTCTAGCTCAGGCAACTCAGCCAGTCTATTTTCTCGAATCTCTTAACAACAACAGTTTTATCATGACCATTTGGCAACAGCATATTTGTCAGCCTAACAGGACACCATTATAAGTCAGTTTCAATAACTAGTCATCACCAAGCAATGGCCAACCCCTTTGCTTAAATATGAATAAACATGGCACATTTGCTAACCCATCATTTATCCCTAGAGCAATCATGTTAGACTAAGATGCCACTCTCTAGGCAATATATATCTTAAACAACGCTTTTCAGTGTTATGTCTAATAACATTTCGTAATATTTGGTGACAGAAATGATAGACAAGGTTACTACTCTGTCCATTTCTAGTGGTTTCTTGGATACTAGGTATAAGAGGACAGATATGATTTTGAAGTTATGTTGATACGCATTATATTTGCTACCATAAAAAATTACTATGGCAAATTCAACATGGTTATATCCTAAACAGTGGAGCTGCTCTTTCATATTAATTTTCTATTCACTGAAACATCATCAGAATTCCCAACATATTTTACATGGCTTGCCATTTTGTGACTCTTACCTTGATTTTGTACTTGAAGTTTGCTCACTAAATAATTTTTTTATAATAATATGCATAGGTCATACTGTGTTTATCCATTTCATATGTAATCAAAATGATCTTCTTGATGATACAAGCATTAAAAACACTTCTGCTTTCTACAGGTAAATCAATTTATGCTGCAACGTGTTCTGAATTGCATTATGTAAATATCTAAGATACTGAACTCATATTTAGTAAATCATTTCTCATATTGCAATCTTTTGCTGTTAAAATAATATTTACTGTAGACTGGTAAATTATCTGAATTATGGAAAAGTGCTTTTCACAAACATTTCTACAGAAGTAGTTAGTTGTGAGCTAATTTTGAAAAAAAAATGTGAGTCATATATGGATCAACTTAAATTATATATGTATATGTGTGTGTGTGTGTGTGTGTGTGTGTGTGTGTTTATGTATGGATTTATATATATATATATATATATATATATAAAAAGAGAGAGAGAGAGAGAGTTACACATACATACATATAGCTACAGAGACATAAGGGGGAATTCAATAAAGCTTACACTGAGTGATTCTCTGTATAGGCATAGTGGCACGGACCCTACATGGAAACTGGCCGATGAATGATCCAGTAAACAGAGCAGAGGGGAGTGCACGAGCATGCGGATATGGAAGTGTCCATGGAATGGAATTCACCTCATAAGCTCATGAAATCTATGCAAGTGAGAGTGATTGCAGTCCAAGAAGAAGCACGTGCCATGTTGGTGTCAAAAATGTACATAGAAAGAAGCCATTTACCGGAATGTAAATTTTAAATAGCAGCTGTAAAATCCCAAAAAGAAGGTTGGATCCTGCACTGTAGGCATGTAAATGGCCAAAACTATGGCCCATGAGTCCAAAAAGCAATGCACATTATTAAAAAATATTATTTTTTTAATACACGTTAAGTTTGCACGATACGCAGCAATGTGCAAACATGCCATTATGCAAAAAAAAATAATTAAATAGTTAAAAAAAAACTAAGACATTTGCAAAAATAATGTGTGATAGTGCCCTGTATGCAGTGTGCACAATGGTAGTTTGCAGTTGTTGCTAAGGAGGCTGGCCCTGAAGTAGTGAAGTATCCAGGGTATATTCAAGTAATGTATGCAAATGAGCTGGGGTTACTGAATAGCAAAAATGGCCATTCTGTCCGCAGATACAACCCATGCTAGGGCTAAAACCATGTAGGTGGTAGTAGAACAGGTAGCTGACATCAAAAGCGGGTGTGTCACAGCATTTTTATTTCTGTTTTTTTTATTTATTTTACATTTGTTGACCGGGTATGTCTGACTGAGCTGAAGCCCTTTTTCAGCAGAGGCCCGGGGAGAAAAGCTTCAAGTACATACATATAACAACATTTGTTCATTGATTACAGATATTTTACAAGTGGCATTTAAAAAAAAAAAAAAACAAGATTGCAGCATGGCAATTTGTAAAGAAGTAGTTAGTATAAAAGAGTTAAGAGAAGAAACATTTATTGTAATTTGTCTAACAGGATATAATGCAAGTATAGTGAAAGAGGAACACTGATTGGAGAGGTAAAAGAGGTTTTTCAAGGAGGGTTTGAGCAGTGGCAGATCCATTTCCTGTAGAAATATTATTTTAGAGTCAGTTTAAATGTTTTGGGATGCATGTTTGTTCGAATTTTGTGGGGATGTTTGTTCCATTCGATAGAGGGATAGTAGCTGTATAAGTTATATCCAGATTTAGATTTTGTCTTATAGATTTTTAAGAGGTCTTGAGAAGAGCTTTGGAGGTTTCTAGCAGGAGCATAATGGGAGATGATTAAGTGTAAGGCTGGACAGAAGGAAGGCTGGTAAAGAATTGAGTGTATAGTTTAAGTGGGTTGGAGCTCAGAGGTGCCTGGTTGGCCTCACCTAAGCACAGCTAAGCAGGGGGTGGGGGCGTGTGCCCACTGCTGCTGAACTGTGTTTAGTCCTGAAGCACATGTTTTAGCTTCTTTAAGTAAAGCTGAGCATGCCCATGTATGGGGGAATGTCCAAACTGCTGAGTACTGTTTATACTAGTGCCGTGGGCTTGATCACCACTCCTCAGTGCTTAGCAGTGAAAGAATTAAAAAAATTAAAAAAAAAAAAAAAAAAAAAAAGGAAAAAGCTAGGGGAAGCCAATCAAGTAGAAATGAATGATAAGCCCTGTTCAACAGACACTGGACCATTCAAACCTCCAATGATGTACCTGTCAGGTGGAATGTATCATAGTGAGCCAATCACACAGGCTGCATTTTCAGCACACCAGTATAAGTATGCATACACCCTTCAATCTGATTTTCTCCACATGCTCTACACCAGTGAAGTACACACTTGGGAATTTTAATTATGTGCTAGAGGCTAAGGTCAGTGATGATGCTGCTGCTGACAAAAGGCCCAGACTGAGAAGCAGAAGAGTGTTCAGGCCAAGGGTAACCTTCCAGGGGTTACATGAGATGGTGATTGTAGAGTGCTACAGGGTGGACAGGGACATACTACAAGAACTTACCAAGCCCTCCCGCCCTCATCTCAGACCCAGAGCCAACAGAGGGGAGCCCACCACAGTGGAAACAAAGGTATGTCTATCCCTTAGAATATTAGCTATAAGTACTTTTCAAAGACCAAGTGTTGACACAATGGGGGGTCTCGCAAACATCTGCATCCAGGATCCTCCACCAGTTCCTGGATACCATGCAAGCACATGCCAGTGAGCACATTTATTTACCCCACACCTCTGCATAGAAGGCCAACAAAAGACATATCTTCCATCTGTTAGCACACCTCCCTGAGGTACTGGATGCAATAGACTGCACTGATGTCCACATCAAAATGCCACCCATTGAAGAGGGTAGAGTCTACATCAACCACAAGGGGTATCAATCCATCAACTGCCAGGTCATGTGCAATGCCCAGGGCATTATCATGAATGTGTGCACTGGCAGTTCTGCCAGTTATCATGACTCCCACATCTGGCATGCATCACAGCTGACCAGACATTTGCAAGGGGGGACTTCCCCTATGGCCATCTACTGGCGGATGCTGGCTATGCACTGGAACCATGGATGATGACACCCATTAGAAATGCACACACACCCCTACCAAAAAATGCCATAATGTAGCATACGCACAAACTAGGGACATCATAGAACATGTGTTTGGGCTGCTGAAGCCACGGTTCCCCTGCTTTGATATATCTGGTGGAGCCCTGCAGTACTTTGCAGCCACATGTGCACACATGTTCACAGTATGTGCCATGCTCCACAATATGATCCTGCAGAAACAGCTGCAGCAGGAACATCACAGGGAAGGGAAACACAACCCCCCCCCACCAGTGCCAAGGTCCCCATAGCCACTGGAGGACTTGGAGGAGAAACACTGAGCCTGTCCCTGTAGACAGACATAGGTGTGACCAGTATGCCCTGGCCTTGGCAAAGAGGCAATACATAGCACATGCACTGACACCCTAGGGACCTAGGGGCTGACACCTCAATCTGACACACATACATACTAAAAAGGATGTCAGCTACAGCACACAACCTGTACCTTAACATGTATTGGGTGTGTACTGCATGAATCTGACAGAATCAACCCTGAAGCACCATTATATCAACAGCTGTAGGCCCAAGGTAAGTCATTCTTTGTTACAACAAATGTATGGAGTACTATGCTATGGTAGCTTAGGTTTGGACCTGCCACATGTATGCAAAGGATTAGAGTGGGATATCGAGATAGCTGCAGACAACTGACAGCTATGTGGGACAACAGAAACTCTCTGCCCAATACTGGCAACCCCATAATATGCAGTAGGCCCCAAGACAGCAAAACCCATTGCACTATGTGAGGAGATTACAAACAGCAGAGTCATAGGACAGGTACTTGACTGACAATGCTAGAGTCACCTACCCCTCACACACCAGTATTCCAATATAACTGCAGTAAATTATGTTTGCAAAGTAATAGCAACAGACTACACAACCCCAGGGCTGTCCCAATCAACCTGGTGACATGTTCCATTTCCACAATATGTAGCGGTAGATGTGTTATGTATGTCTGTGGTTGATAGTGTCAGGAATTTAACTGCACTGTCTGGTGGCTGTCATGGCTTAGTCGGCTAAGTACATTACCGTGGTTGATGGTGCTCATGGTTTGAGACTGGGTGTGCCTACTATTTTGCACATGAGCTACACCTATGGTAGGAGGTCTACAGACTGCCCATATGTCACTATTTGTTACTGCAAGAAGCTGGACAAAGCCAGAGATAAAGAAGGGACAGGGGGCCACATATAGCTCCTAGTTACATACATGGTGGCTAGTACAACAGCAGGTTGTAACAAGTCAGAGTAGCAGCATATATAGAGAGACAGATGGAGAGAGAGAGAGAGAGAGAGAGAGAGATAGAGAAAGAGAACAAGAGATGTATTGCTTCAGCTAGTTGTACAGCAATTGTAACCAGTGGCATGTGCCATTAGAATGATGAGCTGTAGTGTATAATAGTAGGAAGGTGGGGTTCTAATCTCACATCAGCCACAGTGTGTGTTTGTGTGTGTGTGTGTGTGTGTGTGTGTGTGTGTGTGTGTGTGTGTGTGTTTGTGTAGATTTTCCACATACAGCAGTATACACATACCCGACAAGCCTATGTCAGTGCAATGGTCACTCATGTTATAGCCCTGTGACTAGTGTCTTCACAACAGTGGCCTCCCTGTCAACAGCTGCTGATGTCATCCACCCCAACAGCAGAGGCAGACACTCACCAAATGCATAAGCTCCATGGTGCATGCAATAGGTACGTAGCAGTACACTATATACAACTAGATAGCAAGTGTGTCTAACCCCAGCAATGACAAGTCAGTGAGTGTGTGTGTAAGCATATCCCCCTTGCAGCAGTGTGCATGTCTTGCCTTAATTGTGTGCAATGCCAATATATTTTAAGGCCTGTGCCTACCTGTGAACCCCCCATTGGCTTACTTTACAGGGCCTGCTAATGTCATCTGCCTTAGTAGCACAGTTACATACTCTCCGTATATGTCCTTTCCATTGTGTGCACAATAAATACATAGCTCTATAGTATATAAAACTAGATTGGTAGGGGTTCTACTCCCAGCAACAGCAACTCAGTGAGTCTGTGTGTGTGTAAGCATATTCCCTGGCAGTAGTGTGTATGCCTTGCCTATGTGTGTACAATGCCAATACATCTTAAGGTGTGTGCCTACCTGTGAATCCCCCATTGGCTTACTTTACAGGGCCTGTTGATGTCATCCACCTTAGAAGCACAGTTGGATACTCTCCAAAGACATAAGCTCTGTGGTGTACGCAATAAGTACATAGTATTATAGTATATACAACTAGGTAGGTAGTGTTTCTACTCCCAGCAATGGAAACTCAGTGTGCGTATGTGTAAGTATGTCCCCTGCCAGCAGTGTGTCTGTCTTGCCTATGTGTGTGCAATGCCATGGCATTTTAAGACCTGTGCCTACCTATGAACCCCTATTTGCTTACTTTACAGGGCCAGCTGATGTCATCCACCTTAGAAGCAGAGTTACAGACACACAAGCTCCATGGCACATGAGGTAAGTATATAGCACCATAGTATATACAACAAAATAGGTAAAGGTTCTACAAAAATGGCAACTCAGTGAGTGTATATGTGTGTATAAGTATACCCCCATGAGCAGTGTGCCTGTCTTGGCTGTGTGTGTGTGTGTGTGTGTGTGTGTGTGTGTGTGTGTGTGTGTGTGTGTGTGTGTGTGTGTGTGTGTGTGTGTGTATGTGATGGTTATACCATTTTAAGGTTCTGAGCAACCCTGTTAATCCTCCAACTGGCAACCTATTCAGGCCCTACTGATGTCATCCACCTGAGAAGCACAGTTAGACATTTTCTAAACATAATGGCTTCATGGCACATGCAATAAATACATAGTACTATAGTATATACAATTAGATAACTAGGAGTTTTAATCCCAAAACTGGCAACTCTGCATGTGTGCATACATATCCCCTTGCAGCAGTGTGGCTGTCTTGCCTCTGTGTGTGTGTGTGTGTGTGTGTGTGTGTGTGTGTGTGTGTGTGTGTGTGTGTGTGTGTGTGTGTGTGTGTGTGCAAAACATTTGCACTATATTAAGGGCCTGTGCAAACCTGTTAACCCCCCATTGCCAATTTATTGAGGGCCTACTGATGTCATCCACCTTAGAAGCATAGTTAGACACTTACTAAACATAATAGCTCTGTGGCACATGCAATAAGTATGTAGTACTATAGTATATATAACTGAATAGGTTGGGGTTCTAATCCCAAAACTGGCAACTCTGTGATTGTATGCATAT
Source organism: Protopterus annectens (assembly GCF_019279795.1). Lineage (NCBI taxonomy): Eukaryota > Metazoa > Chordata > Ceratodontiformes > Protopteridae > Protopterus > Protopterus annectens. The sequence continues at coordinate 550,685,436 of NC_056736.1, read as the reverse complement.
CCCTTTGTAGCAGTGTGGCTGTCATTTCTGTGTGTGCGTGTGTCCATATGTTCCCTTGCAGCAGTGTGACTGTGTTAGGCCCACCAACTGTCCCACCATGTAGGTTGCAGTCCATGATTGGCCAGGTGTATCCTTTGAAAACAACTAAAATAATACATATGTCCTGACAGTGTAGGACAACAAACATGTCCTACGTGTGTGTGTAATAATTGCATAAAGCAATCATTTTACATCACAGATACCTGATGACAAAAAACCACCAAAGAAAAGCAAAAACTTTCCACACACCACTAATTCAAGAACACCCAATGCAAGAACCAATGACACTGTCAGAAACACAGATGGCTGAAAAAGTTTGTTTAATGAAAGTGCTCAGTGCTCTGGTACCTCGGCAATTCGCCTTCAGTGGAACCATTAAACAAATGTTTTCAGCCATCTGTGTTTCTGCCAGCTTTATTGGTTCTTACATCACAAATACCGTAATGTTATTCAAAATAGCATAATCTAGACAAATGCTATAAAAATAAGGTGTCATATTGGCAAATCAAGAGAAGTCCTGTCCTTTGAACTTATGGGTGTGGTTTGTTCTGGCAACTCTCATGATCCAACAAGAAGTGTCCCATATTGGCCATTTGATAATGTGGCAACTCTAGTCTGTCTTGCCTATGTCTATGTAATACATAGACATGTTGAGGGCCTGAGAGTAGGTGCTGCCCCTAAATAACCTACATGTATCTAAGCATGAATGCTAACCACCACTACCCACATTTGTAGATACTGACCAAGGCTGCAGCAACTGTAAGTTGTGTGCTGTCTGTCATTGAACCATCAAATGATGTTAACACACTGCAGTAGGGTTTTACATCAAGTACAGACTGATGCCTAGGTCCTGGCCTTAAGTTAAATGCAGAAAACTGTACCATCATACCATTCAGCAAAGACATGGCCCCACTACTTGCCCCTGCAATGTAGACCCCCTACCCAGTTTAATAACAATGTCACATTCAACCATCATGTAGCAGCAGTGGTCAGAAAAACCTTGTACATGGTTCACCTCATAGATAATGGGATTGCCTCCAGGAAAAAAGGTGGTCATTACCTCTGTATAGTCCTCATCCAGTAGAACAATAATTTACTACAACACCATGCTTGGTGTGTACTTATCCAGACAGCTGCACCAACTGGAAAAGGCATAGTAATACTCACAAAGGTGATCCATGGCCTATACCACCTGTCGCATGCAGACAGGCTGGAATCAGTAGTGCTCCACTCGGTATTGGACAGGTTGCCCAGTGGTGGGCTGTGTTACACCTAGAAGGCAATGTTGGACCCTGCCCTTCAAAAGCTGCTCAGTATATGTGAGTCAATTCCTCATACATTACCAGCACGGCAGGCCTGAATCTGATATGCAACATCAGCACAACCTGCAGGAGAGACAGGTTTGTCTCCCAGATGCTGCCCTGCTTCAGGAATGCACTTCCCATTCATGTCAGAGTACCATGCAGACCTTCTTCAAGCACAACTGCGATGAATGGATGGGAAACCAAAAATCTGTCCCAGGGGTCTCACTTGTGTCACTCAATGACAGGGACAACAGGTGCTGAATGATGATACTGTTGGAGATAAACAAATGGCTAGCCTTGTAAAGGACCCAGGACCATTATTCTAGTAACCTTCTATGATCCTATGAATCAAAGATCCTACTGACCTCCCAGGTGACATTCATCAACAGTAACATGCTGTGTCAAGGGGTATGCATGCATGCAAGATTACGCTGTCTGCCCACATTGTGCCAGACACACTGTTCTACATATACCTGCCTAGGTAATGTTGCACATATACAGCCGTAACTTGATCAAGTTACATATCTGCACTGCCACCATGCCATTCTGAGCCACGTTATTAGCACCAGGTCCCCACAGCGTAGACACACAAACACCTGGAATAGAAAAGGTTCTGGGAGACAACAGTCAGTCAGCAATACTAACAGCAGTGCAGCATCATGGAACAAAGGTAAATACACTTTGATGTGTACTCATGACACATGCCAGCAGACAGCACCTTACAGGGCATAACACTACTCTACTACAAATCACTATTAACTGTACTATTGTCACCCTGTGCATCAGACATATATTTGTATATCCCTGCATCAAAGGTATGGACAACAGGGATGTGGCATAGGGATCATCACATGCACAGGGTGTGGTATGGGGTTGCCAAACGCCTGGGCTGTGGCACCAGTTGACACTGTGTGTGGTGTCTGGAGGGGAGCGGGTCAGCTGGGCCATGGAGAGGAGCTGTGTCTGGTGGTGACCTGTATGTGACAGTGATGTGTCAGTGTATGTGCATACACAGTCAAGCCACATGCTAACCCTACACGAGGGTATACTGGACAGCTGTGGACAATATATGTCAGAATGTAGAATTCACTGTCTCCGGCCATGAATATGGAAAATGGCTCTGCCAGGAGTGGCGCTGGCACCACCATGCCTAGGGTCAGATGTGGTACTACATGCTGATGGTGACTGCTGTTTGCCAAGTCTGTGTCCCTCACGGGACCACCCAGGAGCATGTGCCCATGGCCTGCCATGTTGTGGTGTGGACAACACCCACCCTTCATTAGTGCCAGTAGTACTGCCAATGCAGGATTGTGACTGTGCACGGCCACATGGGCTCTCAGCTGATGTTATTGCTGATCTACGTCCATGTGTCCAACACCGTACTCCCACTTTAAAGCACAGACATTGCACAGTTAAAAAGTGACAATTTTACACCCCACCATCTGTAGAATACATCAGTGAAATGATGTAAGGCATCACCAATGCCAGTGATACACCCATGATCCTGATTATCCATCTGGTGTTGCATCCAGAATATGCCTGTGCCTCCATGATGGACCGAAACCTTGCATTGAGTGACACATGATGTGACACATCTGACAGGTGGTAGATGGGCAGCAGTCCTTCAAGCACCCCCCGTCAATCTGCCTGTGTGGAACCTCAGCAGACATCTGGCTATGGCTACAGTCAACAGTCACAGATGCCATAATTGCCACACTCTCATGCTCGATGCCACCACCCTCTGACTGTCCAATATCTGTGGCTGCAGTGGACAGTGTGTGTGTGGGCATACTGAATATGTGTAGGGACATTGGGGGAGGGGGTGGGGTGTCAACCCATTGGACAGATTCAGCCATCAACATCCTCACCTGTGCCTCACTATGGCCACCATCATCATCAGAATCTGATGAGACACTGACCTCAGGTTCTGTAGGGGACAAACTGCAACCCCCATAGTCACCTGTGAGGAGGAAGACAACATGCTTACATGAATTCCTGCCCTATTATGTCTGCTGGTATACACAACACACACACACACACACACACACACACACACACACACACACACACACACACACACACACACACACATATGTGAGGTGCCAAAAATGCATTCAACATACCACACCTCATTACTAATCCCATGCACAACATAGAAGCAGAAACAACAGACATAGACAAGACAACCCCTAACAACATGAAGTGCAGCTATGTGCAGTTAATGTTGCCAGTACTATACACCTGTGAGATTAGCGGAAGTCAGTGTATGTGATGGACCTTCACCTAAAACACTGTTCACCCGTTTCCCCCATAATGCCCCCCTTTATAGCAGACTGCCTAGACCTTCACAAAAATATGTGCAAATATGTTACAGCTCCTGTAAATATGCTACTGTGATTACAGATGTAATCCACTGCAGTGAACCCCTCCACAAGTGAACATACAAGTATAGAAATATGGCTAAGCTTCACAGTTGTGTCCATGCCAAACTCACAGCCATTAACATGCCTAGGGCACAGATGAGCCATAACAAAACAGTTTCATACTCACAAGCTACAGGATGTTGGAATCTGGTCACACCAGAGGTACCTATGGAATTGTGGGGGAGAGGTATTGTCAGCAGACACAAATGTGGCATTGGTGCAGAATAATATGTGCATATATCAACATGTACAGTACAAAGTGTGATACGGCCCACATTGCTGACATTCACACTATGTGTGCACACGTGTGCATTACAAACCACCCACCTAAATTCACATTGACCTTTCATCCATGTACAGGTATGCAGAGGATGCCACTATGACTGATACAGTATTACAGTGATAACCATGGGAGGCTTACCTGGATGCTCCTCCACTGTGGAAGCTGTACCACCCACCTCCACCACATATAGGGTGATGGATCTTTGTAAGCTGTCAGCCGAACCCAGGTTTGCCAGGAACTCCTCTGTTGCTGAGAGTGTTTTCTGTGTTGCAGGCCCTCCACTGGTGCCAGCACAGTCCCTGGACACAGCTGCAGCCCTTTGCCATGCATTATTTATCATATCTGTGGCCTGGTGTCGGACCTCCTCATAGCTCCTTTCCTGTAGCCAACTTGATTTCAGATACCAGGAGGTCTTCCCACAGTATTGCGTGTTGTTGCTGATTATAGCGGCTCATTGAAAGCAGGATCTGGTGATGGAGGGTCAGTCCATCAAGTATGACATCATTCTCTGCTGTTAAAAATGGTGAGTTTCTACATCTGTACATCACTCTTGCAAGACAAGAAGAGGGGAACACATCACAGGACCACATACATTGCTTTTCATTATGTGCACACCCTGCACATCCATTTTTGCTAGCACTGTCCTGCACTAACTACCATATCACTCCCCACCATCTATCACCACAGTATGTATATATGTATGTGGCTATCAGCAACATAGTGGCAATAGATCATGTGTTACCCACCTGATCTTGCTGTTTCCTGCTACTTGCTGCATGTTCTGTAAGGTGTTCAAATGCATCTTTTTGGTTGCACCTATTACAGCTTGTTTGTAGCCTGTCTACACTGTATGCAGTAGTGTCAGCCTCCTACTTTTGTTTTAAACACCTGGGCTGTAGGCCCTCCCCTTAGGTCTCCCTGGCCTTCCTCCATCAGATTCTGGAAAATATGGCTTGACAATATCCTGCAGTTTCCCCTGCCAGTCTGGTTGATATGGGCATCCTGGCACAGTGTAGTAACTGCCTAATGTACATGGGTAACCATCTACAATACCACCAAGGAACACAATTTGTGAGAGATGCAATGACATTAGGAACATACAGTCCATGGTATCTCCCTCTCAAGCCTACATATCTGGCAATGCGCAGGTTGTTGAGACAATCAGTACACGTCACACACCACCCACACCTACACAACACACACACACACACATATGTGGTGGTCCTCAACATACACATCTGCAAACAAAGGAGACCTCTGAGGCAAAGACACATGTGAACTCCACAGCATTCCACAGCACACACCATGCATAGCCACACACCTGCGACCAACAGCCACAAAGGCATCACCATTAATCACACATATTAGTCATAGGAGACTCCGTTGTGAGACACACAAATGTGCCTCTCACCAGGCTGTATATGGAGAAGGTCACAGTTTCTCATCTGTCAGGTGCCAGAATCTGCCATATCACACTGCTGTCTCTCACCAACAGGTACTGTTATGAGTTTGTCACAGTCCAAGTTGGTGTTGCTGACCTGAGACGTATCTTCCTGGACTATATGCAGTGAGATCTGCGTTTCGGCCCCAAAACTTGGACCAAAGCACAAAAGGAGGGGGAGTATCCATATTCATCAAAGATACCTACACCTCCAGGTTAGTGGCACTGCACGAAGCATCGGAAACCATCCATGTGCAACTAACAGTGGGCAAAACTGCCTTTCAGTTTGTAGCCTGCTACAGAACACCCTCCCTATTACAGGAACCCCACTTGGCATTCCTGAGAACACTGGAGAATATGAAGGTCTCTCCAAACACTATGTTATTGGGTGACTTCAACTACCCAAACATTGACTGGGAAAACTACTCAAGCCCAAACACCCTTGCACAACGAATCCTTGAATTTATAAACTCTAACGCAATGGAACAACTGGTCACCACTCCCACAAGAGGGAATGACATAATTGACCTGGTTATCACCAACATGGGGACTCTATGTTCCACACCAGAGGTAAACCCCTCATTGGTAAGATCAGACCCTAAACAAATTTCCCTGGACATCCATATTCCGTCCCCACCCCCAGCCAAGGAAATCACTGTAAAGAATTTCTCAAAAGCCAACTTTGCACTTCTCAAGACTGAGGTGGAATCCTTCAAAGCCCCTGGACCAGAGGATAATACAGCCCAATCTGCAGAATCCTTTACAAATGCATTCTATGAGCACTTGCAGGAATGCATGGATCGTGCTATCCCAAATAAAACCAAGACTCACTCCTCCAAAAACAGGATACCGGTCTGGTGGACCCCGGCCATAAATCAGCTATACAACAGAAGGAGGAAGCTACTACATGACAGAACAAAATCCCAAAAAGGAAAGGCATCTCTGATCAGTATTAGCAAGAAACTTTGATCCCTCATAAAATCATCAAAGGCCAGTTTCGAAAGAAAAATTGCCCTAGACACTAAAGATAATCACAAGGCCTTCTTTAGTTATGTCAGGAACATGGGCGAAAACTCCCAGATATGCTCTGAATTGTTGCATAATGGTACAAAATATACCAAACCTACAGACATAGCCAACATCCTGGCAGACAGATCAGTGCAAACTTCTCCCCCCCTTACCCCCAAAAAAGCAAATGCCTATCCCAACTGAATGTAACCTCCCTAACATCACAGATGCACTGGTGAAAGCTGTCCTCTCCAAAGCAAAAAACACAGCATCTATGGGACTTGACGGTGTCCCTGGCTGTGTCTTACACGAGCTCCAAGAAGAACTGAACCTTCACATTAAGTCACTGTTCAAACCTAGCCTTACTACAGGATATGTACCCAAAGAATGGCGTACAGCTACAGTGGTCCAACTTCACAAAGGTGTTGCCACAATGGACCTCGGAAACTATCGCCCCATAAGCCTGACTAGTCTGGTCTGTAAAACTATGGAGCGTATTATCATGGAACTCCTAAACAAAGAAATTGGGAGCCTCCAGACACTGGACCCTACCCGATTCGGCTTTGTTAAGGGCAGATCTTGCCTCTTAAACCTAGTTGATTTCTTTGAAACAGTTACCAAAGCCATAGATGAGGGAAAGGTAGTCCACACAGCCTACCTGGACCTCGGAAAAGCCTTCGACACAATACCCCACTCGGGCATCATAAATAAGCTTACCAGCTTAAATATCAACCCCTATATCACAAGATGGGTTGCAAACTGGCTCAGAGATAGAACCCACATGGTCAGAATCACAGGTGACATGTCCGAATCCAAACCAGTTACAAGTGGTGTCCCACAGGGCTCAGTTTTGTGACCTCTCTTGTTCGGTATATACTTCTCTGAGGTTCAGGCTAACACAGGGGGATTATGGCTGACAAAGTTTGCAGATGACTGCAAACTGGGGGCCATAATCGAATCTCCAGCTGATACAAGCATCCTCCAAAAGGGTCTCACAGAGATGGATGCTTGGTGCCAGAGCCACGGCCTCAAGCTAAATGCTAAAAAGTGCATAGTCATCCCCTTTGGGAAAAACAAGGTGCCCACAAATTACCACATAGGTGGTAATCCATTAAGTACGGAAGAAGTAATTAGAGATGTGGGGACCAATGTAGATAGTAATCTCTCCTTTGATAATCACATTGCCAAAGTGGTTAGAAAGGCCTTCTGTATAGCCCACTTTATCACAAAAGGGTTTGCATCTAGATCAAGAGAGGTCATTGTGCCCCTCTACTCATCACTCATCAGGCCCATAATTTAATACAATGCCCCTTTTGGGATGTACCTTACCCGACACCTGCAGCAACTGGAGAGACCCCAAAAGTACCCCACCAAGAGGATCATGGGCTACAAACATGTCCTATGCAGCTCGACTAAAGAAACTCCAGCTCTACTCACTTGCTTACCGCCTACTCAGAGGTGATCTATGCCTGACGTACAAAGCCATGTCAAACCCAGAATTAATGGACATGCTCCACCTCAAAAAATCCAAGTCCCTTAGAGCTACACGCTCCAGAGACCTACACCTCAGCACAAAAATAAATAAGACATACTGGAGGGACAAATTAATTTCCCAGAGGCTCCCCTCACTCTGGAATAGAATCCCAATTCATGTTAGACATAGCCCCACGCCGACCCTCTTCAAGCGAAATCTGGACGCGTGGATGTGAAATCGCAAATTCACCCCTAGGATCTCTTCTGTGTCCTTGCTAGACAGAGGCACAGTAAACTAATCTTAAAAGGGTACCTTCTGTGACCTACTTTACAGAGGCATAATAGGCTAATCTAATAGGGAGGCGGAAGCCAAATACACTCTGGCTAGGCTTATAAATGCCCTAGGGCAGATAGCCTAGTATCTACCTATGAACCTATGAACCTATTACATGATTAAGCATGCTGATTATGTGTCCTAGGCAGGTATGTCTCTAGCCTTATGCAGCATTCCGCTATCACCCTGAATGATTCCACAATACAATCAGGAAATGATTGACCTTAACAACTGGCTTGGTTTCAGGTGCCATTCCAGGAGAATTCAGTACCTGGCAGCCTGGGATGATATGATCAACAGACCATGATGCTTTGCCAGAGAAGGCCTCCATCTGTCTCAACTGGCCTTCAGGCATCTGGCAATGTTTCTTGACACCCCCATAATGCCTTTATTAGGGAAAGTGGTGAGGTTAGCACTACCAACATGCAACTGTCAGCACATCGTAAATTGAAGGCAATGCTGCTAAATGCTAGCAGTCTAAACATGAATCTGTGCTCATTGCAAGCAGTCTTAACCTTGGGAAATGGTGACATCTGTGCAGTCAAAGACTCATAGTTCAAAGTTGCAGAGAGCTCCCCAGCCTTACAAGGTCAACCATCTTATCATACAGTCATACCCCAAGGTGTGGGCAGTAAAGTCATGGGATATGGGGTTTCACTATATATGAAAGACATACACACCTCCAGGCTGTTCAAAAACTAAGAAGCCCAGGGGACACTGCTGGGGCAGTTAACCATTGCAAAGACATCTATTCAAAGCATAAGTATCTGCCAGCCCCCACATGTGACCAGGAAGCCCATTCTGCCTATATGGTTCTGATCAACCCTATCAGGATTCAAGTGTGTACCCTGATTCTGGGTGACTTTAACTACACAAACATACATTGTAGGTTGTACTCATGTCAGCACACAAATGCCCAGAGATCCACCAACAGTAGAAATACAAACACCTTGGAGCAGTTACATGCTACCCCCACATGAGGTGAATGTCTGTTGGAGATGACATTAAACAAAATGGGTAACCATTGCATCAACCATACAGTATCATCCTTTGTGGTTAAAACAACCATAAAGCGGTCACATTTGTGGTCACCATCTCACAATACCCATCTAGCTAGGGTCAGGCATACAAGCAACTCCATAGTTGACTACAGCCTCCTGCGGGATGGTATAAACAGCTTTGCACCCCCCACCCTCTCTGTAGGAACTGTCAACAATATCCAAAACTACACGAAAGTGCTATCCATGCATTTGTATACATGCATGGAGTCAGGTATACCTGACAGGACTACATCATCCTCTGCAAGGATACGTAAACCTTTGTGGTGGATATCTGCAATAAATAGTGTTTATAACAGGGATTACATACTGCTGTCCGAGACAAAGAAGGTGCAGGTGCCCAGTTTGAAGCAATGTCTCCTTAGCTTGCACAAACAAATAAGAGCACTACTGGAATCCTGCAAAGCAAACCCCGAGCCCACATTGGTGACATCCATTAAAGACAATCATATCTCTTTCTTCCCATATGTCTGCAACATCACAGGAAGCACTCAAATCTGTTCAGTAATGGTGGTAAAGGAAACCAGATATACAAGTGCTGTAAGTAAAGCATACGTGATGCCTAACAGAGTCAGTGCAAGCTTCACCCCCTGTCCCCCCATCATCCCCACTACGTGCCCCCTTCCCCTTATATGTAGGGAACAGGTTATCAGTGCCATCTCATAGTCATGGTATACAGCCACCATGGGATCTGAGCACATTATAGGATTCATCCTACATGACCTCAAGCATGACCTTGCAGCATCAGAAGGCAGTGTATGTATTCAACCAAAACCTGAATACAGCCTTTGTCCCAGGCAAGTGGAGGACACCTACTGTCACCCCTTTACACTAAGGTGGGGCATCCACCAGTCTGGCACATTATAGACCCATCAGCCTAACTAGTTTGATGTGCAAGGCCATGGGACAGTTTATAACGAACCTCATTAACAAGGACATTGGCAAGCTCCACATACTCCAACACACACAGTTAGACTTTGTCAAGGGGGATCATGTCTGTTACATTTGGTTGATCTCTATGACACAGTCACCAAAGCCATGGAGGAGGGGGAGTCAGTGCACACTGCCTACCTTGACCTGGCCAAAGACTTTGGCAGTATTCCCCACTTGCACATAATAGATATATGCTCCCAACAAGGCATCAGTCCATATGTTACTAGATGGGTAGTACACTGGTGCACTGACAGAGCCCACCTAGTCCACATAGGGGAAGCTACCTCAAGTGGTAGACTCATAACAAGCAGACTAACCCAGTATTCTGTGTTTGGGCTTCTCTTATGTGTGATTTATCCTTTTGAGATGCAGGTCACAACCAGAGGGCTATGGCCGACCATATATGCAGAAGAATGCATGCTGGGTGCTGTCACGACATTCCCCACTGATGTGGACATCTGCCAAGAGGGTCTCATTAAGACACGGCTCCCTATTACGCTGTTGCAGATGCAGGTTGTCGAATGGGTCTTTGTCTAACTGAAAAGTGCAAAAAGGCAAAGTAGCAAAGCAGCTTTTCAGCGAATTCTTTCTCCCTGGGAAAGAATTAGTTTGGCCGCTTTCGCTACTTTGTCTTTTTGGCACTGTAGTGTGATCTTGGAGTTGGTATATTTAAGTGGGGGGGCTTCACCCCCACATTATGCAATGTTTTACAGGGTTTTTTTTTTTTGTTTCGAAACAGCAATTTTTTCCCAAGGTAAAAAAATGCCTGTTCTGAGGTTTTGACGTTGTAAGCTTTCACTTACATGGGGTCGATTATGTGTCATTCACTCTTCTGAGCATGGGATATCATAATATACACCCCCTCAGACACATGGTTGGTGCCAGAAACATGGCCTCAGGCTGCATGCCATGAAATGCAGCATCATCCCCTTTGGGGTGAGTGACGTCACCACATATTATAACAGTATTAACAACATCCTAAACACACAGTCAGTTGAAAGTGTTTTGTGCACACAGGTTGATGGCAACATGACATTTGACCACCATGTTGCTTCCATTGTAAGGTAAGCCTTCTACATGGCCGACCTCATACATAAGGGCATGTCATCTAGGGATATGGGGGTTCATAACATCCTTGTCATCCCCCCTAATATGGCCCATTATAGAGTATAATGGCCCTTTTGTCATGTACCTCACAATGCACATACAGCAGCTGGGGTGATCACAGAGGTTCCTCATGAGGGAATACCAGGGCCTCAAACAGCTACCATACACAGATAGGCTATAAGCCCATCCCTCTAGCCAGTTTCATACAGACTCCTCAGAGATTACCTCAGTCTGCCATACAAGGCTATCACGGATTCCACCTTGATGGGACTGCTGCACAACTGCAAGTCAAGCTCCACTCTATCAACCCATCCACACACCCTCAACCTGGTCTGTGACATCAACAAGACTCATTGATGGGTCAGATTTGTATCCCACACACTCACCCACTTGTGGAATGGACACCCTGTCCATATCATGCAGTGTACCTCTTTGCACCTTTTCAGGCTAGACCTGGATAAGTAGATGGTTAATAGGACATACACCCTTGGGATAACACCCTTGTCCCTGTTGGTCTGGGGCATTGGGTACTGAATTGCATACACATGGGCTAAACTGCACGCTACAGTTATGAGGACCTCAAGGCCAGTAGCCTAATAATCTTGTATGATCATATGTATGCCAGTTATGGTCCTGTGTGTTATGATGGACTGCATTGTTATGTGTCCCCACCCATCACTGCCATCTACTGTGGTGTGTCCCCTATGGGCGAAGTTCCAGTACCATGTCTTACAGCCACCATCCAACAAATAGGTGAGTAGCACTACAGGTGTATGAGGACATTCCAGCAACATATGTGTGACACAATTACAGACAGCATTGCAAGCATATTGTAGGGTATCATCCTTGTAGGTGCCCAACATCCACAGTACAGAGATGTTTGCAGAATGTGTACATGTGCCTGATATATGCGGACCCTCTGCTAGACAAATGTGGAGGTCTGAAAAACAATAAGACAATACGTCATGGTTGTTTCCAGACTGCAGACTATGGGGAATCTGGCTGTCACACACCAGACACCTTAGAAATCAGTTGTGATACATTAATATCGGGTACTGTATTCATTGCCTTATGTAACATGCTCGATATCTACACTCTGTTGTGGAGGCAGAGCCTGTGTCCACCCACTGCTACTGGCTATAACCCAATGTCCTGGTGTAGGGGGTCAACACGTATCCTAGCCATAGCTCTCAGGTGATGAGATACTGGTGTAGAATACACAGTGACCTATCCTGAGTACATCAGGAACAGTCAGAGACACCTGGACAATGTTTGAACCCTGCCTGTGTGACATTCACAAATTGAGAGGAGCAGACTGACAGTACAGCATGTGATATACCAGCTGTATCCACCAGTACTTACTGTCACTATTGTCTAATACACAATCTAGTAGCATTTATACATGAGGTGCCCATTGCTGGGGGGACTCAGGGTCCAGAGTTGTGATGTATGTCACAGCAGACAGAGCCAAAAGGGAAGCATGAATGTGCTGTAAAGCTGACTAACAGTAGCATGTCATTCCATGACATGAACTACAGACCTAGTGTTGTAATCCCTATTTCCCATGACTGCATCCCCCCATCTGCATCCATTACATGGGAAATTCTATTACATACCTGGTATAGTGCTGTACATCTTTATGTGCAGAAATCCAGTGGTATAATGCTAGGATAGTGCAGTCTGTCTTCATAAACAAAGTCACAAACCTGTGTACCATAGGCAGCAGCTTGCCTTTTGTAGGTAATACTCATGAACAGGTAATTGTCTGTGCACCAGTCTGTGCTCACACTTGCTAACTGCATCAAGAACAGCGGGGTTGCATTTTCATTAGCCAATGACATGGCAACACAGTGCTATATTTCAGGCCTGCATGTAGGCCTTGGCTCTTTTCCTGGCTTGTGAGGACATTATTGAGGTGTGGGGACTACAGTATCACAGAGAGTAGGTAGAAATACTGTCCGCTGTTTTGATTTATGTGGTATGTCCATAATTTTGCATGCTATGTTTGGCCATTGTGAACAGACTGTCTGCTTATGTGGCAGTTTACTGTTTAACAGTGTAGGTTGAGGTCAATAAGGAGACAGACAGACGTGAGTGTCATACATCATTTGCATCAGAATATGCATGCTGTTACAGTAGCCGCTGGTCTATCAGCCATGTATATTTGTAGGGGAAGACTGTGACACATATCCCTGTCACTTAACCGTCCCCCCATCCCTTTATGTATTGGTGTTGTGTGGATTCCCTGTTCTAGGTGTTTGTGAGGTATGGAAGGTCTGTAGCAGGTAGCTCAACATACTGCCATATATGTCACTGGCTGCAGCTGCTGCATTCTGGCCAGGAGTCATACTGGGATTGTGAACACATTGGAGGACAGCAAGCTGTATATGTCAGTGAGGTAGCAGTGTCAGCTCTGTTGTCACAGTATAGCCAGGGTGAGGTACCCTTCACAGTTCAGGTGAGGCATGTGCCTCTGGTACATATGAGATGTAATAGTGCCTTCCAGAGAGTGGTAGGCGACATTTAGGACACCTATACATACTTGCAAAGTGTATCCCAAACAACAGGCCTTTGACATGCTAATATGGGTGGCAGTGACTGCAGTAGCAGCAACCAGTTTTGCTGGAAATTGCAAGGCTCAGTTGTTTATTTGTTGTATTGATAAGCATGTAGTTGATGTGCAACAGACTGGAATGGAAGCCAGAACTGTGGGTATCAAATGTAAAGCATGCTAGGAATGTGACAGATAGAGCTACAGAGGCAATATTACAGCAGGTGTATTTGCAAGAAATATGTGCATGCATACAGTCTGTTACAAAGGATTTGCGTGAACATGTGTGTTCGGATGGGAATGACGTGTGACAATGAACTGTCTGGCATCATTTTGTAACCTTGCCAGTATGTCAGCACACAGAATAGGTTCTGTGACAACCATGTCAAAAGTAAGTGGCACAACTGTGGTCATTCTGCCACAGTCTGTGTAGTTGTCAGCTGTACCTGCTATTGTAGGCCTCACATACACCCATCAACATGTATTTGGCTGTGTACTCAATTGGTGTCTGCATCACAATAACAAGTATGCTCTCATTTATCCCATTATATGTAAAAGTAGTCTGTCACTGGCAATCAGGATATGTTTATGGAAACAGCTACTATTCATTAGAGCTACGTGGCCTAGTGGGCTAATGCACTATGCTGCAGTTGACAGGGTCCTGGGTTCAAAACTCCACAGGGGTGGTTGTTTTGCTAATGTGCATAACAGTGTCAAGAACATATAAGGAGATTAAAGCAGTTTTAAGCAGTTTTAAGCAGATTTAAGCAGATTTAAGTGAGTTTAAGTGGCTCGTAGGCCGCTTTGCTCCACTTAAACCCACATTATTTCCAAAAAATGAAACGAAAAAAGGGGCAATAGGAAAGTGGTGAAATGAGGGCAAGCATGGGGGAAAAATGTAAAGTAGGGATGTGCAGGACAGATGTAGGACAGGACCATAGCTGTCCATTTCTTGTACAGCAACAGCTGTGCTGGTTGTGGACAATATGGAATTTGGAGTCTTACAACCCAGAAAGGGGGGTGTGAGTGACATAACTTTGTTGATTAATTGCTGTAATGATTGATTGTGGGCAGTGTACATGGGCTGAAATGGAGACCTATGTATGGGGCGATATATATATATATATATATATATATATATATATATATATATATATATATATACATATATTTATATATATTTTTTATTTTTTTTTTTTGAGGGACAGATGCACCTTTTTTTTTTAAGGAGAGAGTGGAATGTTGGGGAAGGGATATAGGTACATGTGGGGAGTTAAGTTGGGTAGGAGAGGTAGGATTTGCAAACAGACAAGACAGACTAAACAGCAGACATTGGTGGTGTTTAACACATAAGGGGGGTAAACACCTTGGATGGGGAGGGTGTTGTCGAATCAGAGAAACAAGTGCTCCCAGAAGGCAGCAGTGGGACTGGTCTTCCCACACATGGGCAGTCACCACTGCTCCTTCATGGCCCTGAAGGTGGCTGTGCTGGGGACTGGGTGCTGGTGCCAGCCTGCCCTTCCAGGTTTGCCAGTCTGCCTTCAATCCAGTGTAGTCACTCATCAAACCCTTGTGGAACAATCCTGTGCACTATGCCTGGGAGCTGTTGCCTGGTGACCACTCCCTCTATGTGTCTGCTCCTGTGGGGATTAGCCCCATCCCTTGAGGCAATTCCACCCATAGGTGGTACAAGACCAGCAGACGGGGCAGCTCCAGGTTGAGATAGTGGAGGTGGTTCCACGGGAACCAGCCTACCCATTTGAGCTATGGTGTTGAGGTGTTTCATAATGTATAGGTTAGTAATGAAGAGAACATGTGGTTAGTTGTAACAGCATGCCAGAACAAATCACATAACCCAGTAACATAGCATTGCATAGTATATAGACCACAATAATAATTGGGATAACAGTCAGTACTGTAACAGCATGTCAGTAACAGTTATGGCATAAGGCCAACAACATAGGTCAGATCCGACCATAAGCTAATCACCCTAGATATCTGCATCACGCCCCCATCCACCATTAAGGAAACTACGGTAAAACATTTCTCCAAAGCCAACTTCAAGCTTCTTAAGACAGAAGTGGTGAACTTCATGAAACCCATGCAGATGGACAATACAGTTACGACTGCGGAACAGTACACAAATGGAGTCTATAAGCACTTACACGAGTGCATGGATCATGCTATCCCAAACAGAACCAAGACACTATCCTCCAAAAAAGGAAGCCAATCCGGTGGTCCCCTGCCATAAACAAACTCTACAACAGAAGAAAGAAACTGTTGCAAAAGAGAGTAAAATCCCATGAGTGGAGGAGCTCCCTGGTCAGCCTCAGTAAGAAGCTGAGATCCCTTATATGATCCTCAAAAGCTAGCTACAAAAACAAAATCACCACTGATTCTAAGGGCAACTACAAAGCATTGTATAGCTATGTCAAGAATCTCAATTGCAACACCCATATCTGCTCTGAGTTACAGCACAACAGCATGGAAATTACAGAACCAACTGCTATAGCCAACATCCTGACAGATAGGTTCAGTGCTAACTTTATCACCCTTTCACCCCCTAAAGGGCCCATATCTATAAAGGAAGAATACAGAGTCCCTGTAATCACATCTATGCAGGTAAAAGCTGCACTCTCTAAAAGAAAAAACACAGCATTCATGTGACCGGACAACATCTCAGGTAGCGTTTTACATGAACTTCAGAATGAACTGGCTCCCCACCTAAGCACCATGTTCAATCGTGTTTCATGTCAGGCTTTATGCTCAGTGAATGGTGCACAGCAACAGTTATCCCAGTCCACAAATGGAGAGACACCACTGATCCTGGGAACTATTGCCCTATTAGCCTGACGAGCCGGTTCTGCAAGGCCATGGAACGTATCATCATGGAACTCCTAAACAAAGACATTGGTAACCTCCAAACTCTGGACCCCACCCAGTTCAGGTTTGTGAAAGGCAGATCATGCCTTCTGAACCTGATCGACATTTTTGAACCTGATCGACATTTTTGAGGCAGCCATCAAAGCCGTAGACGAGGGTAAGGTGGTTCACTCAGCCTATCTGGAACTCACCAAGACTTTCAACACCATCCCCCATTCTGGAATTATAGCTAAACTCACTTTTCTAGGTATAAATTCCTACTTCACAAGATGGATTGCCAACTGGCTCACTGACAGAACCCACACTGTAAAAGTTGCACACTCCAAATCTGACTTCAAACCAGTGACAAGTGGATTACCACAGGGTTCAGTCCTGGAACCTCTCCTGTTTGACATCTACTTCTCTGAAATACAGGCTAACACACAAGGTCTCTGGCTAACGAAGTTCACAGATGACTGCAGACTAGGAGCCATAGTTGAGTCCCGAAATGATGTGGACATCCTACAAAAGGGCCTCACTGAGGCAGATGCCTGGTGTCAGAAGCATGGCCTCAAGCTCAATGCCAAAAAGTGCATTGTCATCCCCTTTGGTAAAAACTCTGCACCCATGAGCTACCATATAAATGGCAGTCAACTTAACACTGAATGTGTGATAAGAGACCTTGGACCCAGGTGGATAGTAGTCTCTCCTTTGATAATCACATTGCCACAGTAGTCAGGAAATCCTTCTATTTGGCACAGCTCATCACAAAAGGGTTCTCATCCAGGAAAAAAGAAGTCATTGTTCCCCTCTACTAGACACTCATTAGACCCATTATAGAGTACAATGTCCCTTTTGGAATGTACCTCACAAGACATCTACAGCAGCTGGAAATGCCACAGAAGTACCTCACAAAGAGGATTACTGGCCTCAAACAGATGCCCTACACTGATCGTCTCAAAAAAAACTCCAGCTTTACTCTGTAGCATATCACCTACTCTGAAGAGATCTCTGCCTAATATATAATGCTATGTTAAACCCAGAGCTGTTGGACATGCTACAGCTAAAGAAATACCAGTCCCTCTGAGCTACACACTATAGGGACCTAAACTTTGTCACCACAATAAACAAGACATGCTGGGGGGATAGAGTCCTGTCCCAGAGACTTCCTATACTCTGGAACAAGCTACCCATCTATGTCAAGCAAAGTTCCTCATTAGCACTCAGAGAATAATCTTGATGAGTGGATGGGAAATAGGAAATACACCCCCAGGATCACTTCTGTGGCTCTGCTCGACAGGGGCACAAGAAATTAACTTTTTTGGGTGGCGTAAGCCAGGAAACCTTGTTGGCTAGGCTAACTTAGGCCCTTGGGCTGATAGCCTAGCACCTACTTATGAACCTATGAATCTATTAACATTATTAATATGGTATAAACTTTTATTTCTTTAACATTATTAATGCATTTGCAACTTTCTTTCCTTAATATTAGCAGGTTTCATGCTTTCATCTATATTGAACTGTACCTGGCATTACTCACTTATATCAGTCCAGGTCTATGACCACATTCATTGCAGTACACTCAAAACAGAATACACATACTGGCAGTTACTACTATATTCTTATTTATTTATATTACTATAGATTGCAAGATATATTTATGCTCACCACACTCACGGCACAACCTGGCCAGGTACCCTGCATGGGCCTCCAGGTTGTGAGCTCTCTCCTCTGCAGCTGTGAGGAGAGAAAAATACCAGTATGCTTACCTGTCTATCACATATTCATACTAGACTTTGGTAAAACAATGTGTACAATACTTTCAAACTTGTGGGGCATTATCAGTCTGAGCATCTTGGATCCATGTGGCTAAGAGATCCCTCTTCTTATGCTTCAGGTCATCATAAGGATGATGCACCTGCTCACCTGTGCAGGGGATACCAGTTGCAATGGTGAGGTTGCATGCCAGCCACTCACAAGCCTCTGATTTATATTCCAACCCCTGGTACTGGCTCTGCAGCAGATGGATGTCATGGTCTTCACAAGGAGTCCAACCATGTCCCTGGACTCCAAAATGCCCCACTGCTGTGCCTGGAAGCATTCATCCTCAACAACTCCTGTCATAGTCTCTCTCAAGATCAAACTCCTACAGATGCTAGCTGCTGTATTCCCACCTGTTGCCCTTAAATAAGGCTGCTTTTCCACCTTTTGCTACCATTGGGCCATTTTTAAAAAATGTGGCGCTCTGCTTTGCACAATGCAAACCCATTGCACTCAGATGAGCAGTTCTTAAACTGGAAATGCTCAACAGTGGTTAGCAGTGCACAAACCAGCTTATCTGAGCTGAGGACTGCTTAAACGTGGATTGCCTAGCAGTGCCCAAACAAGCTAAGTGGGGCTGCACATTGCTAAGTACTGCTAAAATGGGTCTTGTTTAAGCACTGCTTGGCTTGGGTTAGCAGTGCTTAACAGAGCTTAGCGAAGGGCAATCTACATTTACAAATATTAAAACAACAAATAATATTAAATTATTTGTTCATTAATACTACTTTATTATTATGTATATGTATTGCGCTTCTATATTTCCTGAACTTATGTATTTTAATTTCTTTATCTTGGAGTGTGCATTTTAGGTATTGTAGACTTGTGTGTAACTGGACCTTTTCTCCTCAGATCTCCACTGATAATGGGCTTCTGGCCCGGCTGGTCTACCATGGTTAACATATGTCAATGCATACATCAATAAAATAAAAAAATAATTTATAAAACTTTGCTATCAGATGCAAAAGCTGAATGGCCTGTTGGTGTATTCAAACCGTGCACCTACTGCACACAGTCCCATGATTCTAATCATTCAGCTACATCAATATGATTACTACTGTTATACATTTGTATATAGCTCTCATCTACATTTAAGCACTGCTTAGCACCCCACTGCACTGCGTAAACATGCTCAGCTATTCTTAAACATGACCTTTAAGTTAAAATTAAAAGTATCCAGTTTCTGTTTTTAGATGCCTGGCACATGTCCATTGCTAAGTGCTGCTGCGCACTGCACAAACACACACACATAAAAAAAAAAAAAAAAAAAAAAAAAAACGATAATAAATTATGTAACTTTTATATTTCAGTGCCATTCAGCACTTTAACAGTGTAGGAGGTTTGCAACTCATCTCCAGACGCTGTAACACACCCCCTACACTGATTCTGTAACCATGTTACATGGGTCTCTTTCAGTAGTGCACTTTCATTAATATGCAAGGTTCACTGCCGAGGGGGAGCCACAGACATGGCCGCAGTACACTCTGTGTAGGATTTCTACTTTTCCTACATGGAGTATATTAAATCCCCACCACACTTTTTGCAAAAAAAAAAAAAAATATTCCAAATGAATCATCCCTTTGTACTCAATAGCATTTATTTTGTATCCTTTAATTCCTACTTCAGTAATACCTTCCATACCAGCATTATCACAAACTTTAGTTTCACCTGCTTGCATTGCTTTAGACTTTTTGAAATGGCTTAATAATAATCAATGTGGAACTTGGGGTTATAAAACTTAATAATTAGTAAAAAAAGGTGAAGCCATGGGTCAATGTCCTATATGTCACAAAGGAATTCCAAGTCTAGAAGTACTGATTTGTAAAGGTTAATGTAATGAACTGATATATTGGGCAGCTTCTGTCAAAAATTAAATAGAATTATAAATAAAGAAAAAGTTAAATAAAATATATCAGAGCCATAATCTTTTTAGGTTTCATTTGTATTAGTTATTAGTTCCTTGTATGTATTTCTTTCTTTATTTTTTATTATTTAGTTAACTAGTAGGAGGGCTGATCACATGGACCATTTTCAGCAATAACTTTGTCATGTTAAATACAGAATGCAGTTAAAATCATAACACTTCATTTGGTTAGAAGGCTTGAATTGTGATGATTATATGAACAAAACTAAATACTTTACATGGTTTTATCAGTCCTGGTACTTAATATTAACAGATTTATTGACTAGAGAGAAAATAACAAGAAAAAAGAAAAGTAAACTTGATGCCTGGCATCCTGGTGTTAATTTAGAATGGATGTGCGTACGTCAACAATAAAGAACGTATGATATGTGAGGGGGAAGATAAATGGCGAATAACAGGATTTTAATGGTATAAAAGAATTAGATTCTGATTGCACGTTTTAACTAGAATAAATACTTCATGTGTACTTCATCTCTATAGTGCCCCTTATGCATGAGTTAGAGCTATTGTCAGCATTCATTTCAAAATTACTGCATTTACCAAATGGAACTGCTGGGATCATTCATCATGTATAGCTGCAGTCTTCTGAATAAGTCATGAAAAGACTCAGTTACTTGACCAGTGAGAAGTGTCTTAGTCATACTGGTCCTGAGGACCAGTGCCACTGAATGCTTCTAAGAAAAAAATATCAAATAATCTGATGTGCAAATTCATGATGCTTGTCTTTTGCAGAGATATAGTTATTTATTTTGAACTATGTACATAGGCTCTTTACATTGCATATGAGAGGACAAAGCCAAGAATCTTCCATTTGCTGCTATTGTGTGTGCCTCTCAGTGTAATAGCGATCTTATCAGGGGAAAAAAAGAGCCAAGAATCAGATGCCAGACTGTTAATTTCTGATACAACTACTCTATTCTCAATAAAAATGAAAAGTATATTTCTACAGCCTCTTTAAGTTTGCATGTAATGTTAAATATTTATGCAGTATCTTATATATTTGATATGGCTACTGGAAAATAATAGAAATGCATTTCAATGTAATGCATATTATTTCTTGTCTGTATATTGTTACTATT
Organism: Protopterus annectens; assembly: GCF_019279795.1. Lineage (NCBI taxonomy): Eukaryota > Metazoa > Chordata > Ceratodontiformes > Protopteridae > Protopterus > Protopterus annectens. The sequence goes on along the minus strand of NC_056736.1, from coordinate 550,663,796 downwards.
AATGTATAAAAATTTACAATTAAACATTCAATAAATATAAAATAAATATTTTGTCACAGTTGAGCAACACAAGACAGTTTGACTTGTTTAATTTTAACATGAAAAATTAAAAGCAATCTCTCAACTACAACAGTTTTTTTTCTATTTCTACTGGTTAAATAATGGGCTATGAAATCATTATTAATACTTTTAATAGTATTCTGATCACATTCAAAATCTTTCAGACAGTAGCCACTAATGTTCAAAATGAAAGATGATGGGTACTTCATATTCATTTTTAATAGTCATAATCAGTAAATTGTTGTAATTCTTTATACAGTAAGATTTACATCAAAATCCAAGAATACCTTTCATAAATCTTTATTGCTTTAACAAGATATACTCTCCCACTCAAAAGGCATGCTTAAGCTAGTATCTGCTAGTATAATCATATTTTTATATTTTTGTCTCCTTTCTACCATCTTTTCCTTTTATTACATTATTCTCAAGTAATCTGGGACAAAATAAAGTAAGCTTTTCTTTTCTTAACTTTTTTTTTCCAGTAATGTTCATAACAGATAAAAGCATCCATTACCAATGAGTTACGTAACGTTTGAGACAAGCCATGTATGTCTGTGTATAGACAGACAGACAGGTATAGTATTAACTTATTTAATTATTTTCTTTCATACTTTCTTATTGTAGACATTGTTAGAAGATTAAGTGGACTGCTACACCATGTGGCAGCAACAATTGTACAGATGGTTGTAATTTTACACTACAAACATCTACATAAGGTAGATACCACTACAGTTATAGAAATGTAAATGTGAATATGTACAACAAAAAAAAGTGAGCTTTGCATGTTGTAGTTGCTTTTTCCACTATGCATAGTATACACATGCATAACATGATAGGTGTTGTACTGCTCCCTTTGTCAACACACTCAATTATTCATATTTGATTATTTATTTAGAGAAAAAAGATGAGTATTACAAAAACAAATTTATTACAAGAGACAAGATTAATAATATGAATTTGATTTTCAGAAAAGAGAAGGGAGGAGAGAAAAGGATATGGTAGAAGAAACAAGAAAATTGATTACTTATATCTTGGAACTCAGGGAAGGTCGGGTAAGAAAGTATAAGTATTTTGTGTGCAATGGCAATGAACGGAATGCAGTAGGGTGAAATTTTAGCTCACAATCCAAGCAGAATTTATAAGTATGTTCATCTTTCAAATAAAAAAATATAAAATGGAGTTACTGAATCAGGCATTAGAATGTTATATAAACAAATCATTATTAGTGGACTAGACTTGCTATGATGTAGATCTGAGATTTAACTTACCAATTGTGTTTACTGTTAGATGCTTTTATGCAGGAAATGTATAGCCAGCTCAGTAGAGTACAGGTAAGTTAAAGTTTTTTTTCCATTCAGTGAAGTCAGTTGAAATAGATTTTCTTTTTTTTTCTGTAAGCATAAGTCATACAGTGCCATCCACATTTTCCTGCAAGTATAAAAGCATATACTACAAGGCAGGTAGTAGGTTTGCTGCTTGTTTTATTATATGATGCATGTTGTTAATAATTTAGATACTATTTGGAAGGTTGGAAGTGTAATTTATTGCAGTGAATTTCAATTTTAGACAGTTTTAGATTTGTACTTATGGTCAATGTTTTGAGGGACATGATGTGTTACTGTATTTATTTATTTAAAAGTAATAGAATTATCTTAAAAAAAATCTTTCCAAGAGATTATCGATTTACCACCTTATAAATTCATGATGGTTTCTTAAGTTGAAGAGGGGGGACTATTGGTGGAAAAAATTGAATGTGAGAGCTTAGTGTTGTACATTTGCAATGTCTTTAATTAAAAGATTCATTCATGTGGAGATAGAGTGTTCTTTTAATTGCATAAAGATTTAGCAGGATTTTTGTTGTTGCTGTTGTTTTGGTTTACAGCTCAGAGACAACAGCAATGTGTATGGTTTCCTCAGTGCTAAATATTTATGGAATGCCTGTGACAGGTACTGAAGTCAGGTACATTCATTAGAGGAAAGAATTTAGCATGATTGCTTTTGCAAAGAGGTCTAGCTTAGGTAAGCTCAGCTCCTTGCTGACCTCAGATGATATTTTGCATGGACTCTAGAGTAAGTAGTATTTGTAAGTGTTATAGAGTAGGCATTATGGAAACAATTTGCATTGCATGTAATGTCTTCAATAAAATTATCCTTCCTATTATACTTGTCTTTGTTTAATGAAAAGAAAATGTATCTTTCCATTTAATATTCAACCCTTGAAGCTGTTGTGAGATAGTTTTACAGTTATGAAAATTAAAAAATAAATTGTATGTTAATAAATATAGACACTAGTATCTACTCAGTACATATATGCCTGCACCATAATACCTGTTTTGGATGGCATGTAAATGACAGCTTGTGTAATGACATTATTGCAGGGAATTGTTGCAAAAAATGCTATACCTCATAAATCCAAACCTTATTACTTTATTATTATTCTCATTCTAGGGTCACTGCACATGGTGAAAGAGCAATCAATAATAGGCAATCTAACACCAATTTTCACTATTTATGAGTTGCACCAAACTCTGACCACCAGTAACTCAGTAACTTGGGAAAATATACACTCTTTCTTTCTAATTCTCTCACTCTCATCAGAATGAGGCAAGGAGAACGCAAGCAAATGTTAACTCACACCAGTATGGTAGTGCAAAATGAGACTGTGAATAAACAAAGTGATTGATGGGGAGCACTGCACTTGATTATGCCATCTTTGTTCACATTTTGAAATATTGTAAATTTCAGGTCAAAGGTCATATTCATCACCATTTCAGTACATCACATCCTGCTTTCTCATAGATGTTATTCCTTAATTTGTGTTAGTAGGAATTTGAGAAGTGGAAAAACAACAAGTTTTATGTCTTCTTCCCCTTTTGTCTGACTTTGAGTACCCATAATGGTAGTAAATATAGAAATATCAGAACTTTCACATAAGGATTTGAAGGAATCTACAGCCATACAGCATAAATGCATATTTCTAAGTTTTTTTTTATTTGATAATTTTGTAGAGCATGGAATTGGAAATGAGATTTTTGCATGTGAGATATTGCTTTGGCCTTATGCCCCCCGAATTTGAGACATGCAGTTTATGTTTTTGTAAATCTTACTCTAAGACTACATGAATAGATTATAGGCTGAATAAGTTCACCTGAGATTACAGTCCAAATTAAACTAAAATACAAAGAGATTCATACTATATATTTCATTTATCTGAGCAAATTAACCGCTAGTCTAATTATCTTTTTTAAATCTTGTTATACTATATTTATAGGAGCATACTTTACTCTTTAGTAGATAAATGTTAGTAGAGTTTCTGCAAATATGGATATCAGTGCATTAATATCATAAAGTTAATAACCTCATTTGTTAGACTGTAAATGCAATTCTTCTGCTAATGATTTCATTGCTAGTTTAAATCACTATGGAGATAATTAACAGCCTTATTTCATTCTTTTACTTGGAGGAAGGATGACATGCATCCTGAGTATTTTATTTATTTTATTATGAATTTGTAAACCAGGGTAGAGCACTTATCCTATTGGACTTATGTCAATCTCAACCCGAGACAGACACAATAGATACTTGACATTATATACAGAGTGAATGACAAAATTCAATATATATACATATATTATATACCTAGTGAATAGCATAATTGGCTTGAGGTATAAAGGCAATAGATAAATAACATTATGTAGAGAGAGATTGAAACACACTATATGCATGCATTATGTACAGAGTGGAAATCAGAGCTGGTATGCTGAAAAAATCATAGTCGATATAATGTCAGAACAAGGTATGCATAGTTCACTCCAGTTTGTGGATTATAATATGGGTTACTAATATTTATTTAATTATTCATTTTTATGCTTGTTAACATATATACTTTATATGCTTTACCTTTATATCGTCGATCTCGATATGGGCAACACGACTTCCACGAATGCCGAAATGCGAATGTCTCCAATGTCGAATTCCGAATATGTGAATGACAAAACCTCGCCCTTTTTTGACCCATGGTAGCAATGATGTGGAGGTGTTGCGCGGCCAGAAATATCAAATGTCGAATGTTTTTCGATGTTTAAAATTTTTCGCTGTTTTGGTTCGCGTAAACTGCGTCTATTAAGTGGCCGTTCGACAAAGTGTGATCGACGTTATAAAGGTAAATCACTTTATATATTTTTTTTGACTATCTATGCTTGATCTTTACTGAAAAGTATGAACAGAATAGGCTACCTTCCTTGTAAACAAATAACAAACAGAGAAACAAACAAACAAAATGGACTTATTTCCAAAGACCCATTAAAACATCAACCTTGGATTTACAGATATAACTCATAGCACATATAAAACTGATTAAGTGTGCAATAAAATAAATTCATGAGAATAAATACCAAGATGCAGAAAAAAGGGAGTTGGTATATAATTTGTTTACTAACTAAAACAGATGTAATAGCAAGCTATTATATTTATGGTATTGTAATATATGAATGTACAAGGTAAGAAAGATAATTGAAGTTAATAACTGTGAAGGTAAGATGAGGTACTACAGTATTTCCCTGAAAATAAGACCGGGTCTTATACTTTTTCCTCTGCCGAAATACGCATTAGGACTTATTATCAGGGGATGCCTTATTTACCCCCCCCCGTACAACAATCTACATTTATTCATTTATTCGTGTACAAAAAATCAACATTTATTCATGTACACAAATCGACATTTATTCATGTACACAAACTGACATTTATTTGGTACTTTTCCATTATTGGGCAACAGTTCTAGGTAACATGTTAACAGTTGTGTGAGAATTCTACATAAATAGTGCAACAAACATTTCAACTTCAAGATATCTACACCTTGGCTTTCACAATGCAATATTTCATGCTTAACAGAAAGTGCAGAAAAATCTCAATACATGTGTATTGTAGGAGGGGAATAAAACAGGTGAATAAATGCCACTTTTTGAGTGGTGATCCTTACCCAAACTGTAAAATAAGAATGATGGAATATCATAAAAATGAAGTCTGGGAACTAGTAGTCTTACTTTGTAATTACCCCTTGATAATGAAATGTTGCCTTAATACAATAAAGTTAGAAAACTGACAAGAGCTTGTTGGCAGGTGAAAGCAAAAGCAATCCATTCTGCTGCCCCAATAATGGAAAAGTTATTCAAATACAGTCATGTCATCTTCTCCTGGAACATTGTTAGAAGTCTCCAACCCCTGATTTCTGGCCTGAATTTCTTGCAACTCCATTTCCTGTAGAACCATTGGCCCCATTCTGTCATGCCTAACAACTGTGCTCTTCTTAAATGAGTACTGCTTGTTCATATAGCCTGCTCATAGTGCATTGGCAACACAGCTGTCAATGATATCATCCCATGAGTTCTTCACCCATGTCATGACCTCTTGCAGGCTAGGCTTCACAAAATTTCCATGCTGATTTCTCTTCATTCTATTTTCAGTGTAGTCATTGAGTTCCCTGCACAAATGGTCCTTGAATGGCTTGTTTATTGCAGTATCAGGAGTCTGGAGATAGGCAGTCAATCTGGTGAGAATCATTATTTGATCTATTCTTCTCTGTGCAAGGAAGTTCTTCATGTCTTTAGCGTAGTGAGTGCTGTCTGAATCCCAAACTAGCAGACCTCTTTTGCCACCTCGCAAGACAAATGGCAGCATTACATCGACCCACTTCCTTATAACTGCTTCTATGCACCAGGCTTTATTGGTTTCAGAAATGTAAATGCCTGAAACACATTCAATCTTATCTTTCTTGCCCTTACTAATGATTAAGGGTGGGGTTTTCTTTCCATCTAGATGAATTGCCAAAATATAAGTAACATGTGCACTTTCGTAACCAGTGGAGGAAATGTAGATTGGAAGGCACCCCTCTGATCAATTGTTGTTTGAGAATCTTGGCCCATAAACTCTGAAGTTTCATCCATAACAATCATGTTGGAAAGTTGGTATTTAGAAAAGTCGATGCCATCAACAAAGGACTTGAATGCAAGTGCACGTTTAATAACTTCAGTATCTTCCAGCTTGAACAGTGTTGTCGATCATTTTAAGGACAGTTCATATCACTGAAAGAAGGCATCCATCCAATGTTGTGATGCTTTGAATTCTTCTGGAGATATTTCTAACTGTGGTGCCATTGCAAGTGCAAATGCTTGAATATCAGCTCTGCTCACAACCAAAGCCTTTGCCCTCCTGTTAGCAATCCATTCCAGCTCAGGAAATAATGTTTGCTAACCTGATACACACTTGCACTTTTTAGCATATCCCTTGTCCACCAGTTGACTAAGGTTATCGTATGCTGCTCACCATTTTCTGACCATTCGGAGATCAAACTTCTTCTCTTTGCAGAAAGCCATCAGCTTCTTTCCCCAGGAGTCCTCCATGATTCCTTTCTTGTACTCAACAGAATAGCTCTTTCTTTTTGCACTCATCTTGTCTGGGGGGGGGGGGGTTAATTGAAGACTTATGAGACAGGAGTGCCAACACAAAATGACAATGGTTAAGAAGACACAACCACACCCGATCGTTATCAAGTGCACACGTTTTATGTGCATTGTCTGTACTTTGACCAATCAAAGTACACTTGTCAGTGTTTATGGGTCAAGGATCTCAACTGTCAAGTGTGAGTGAGGATTAGGGTTACATTAAGAATCATGGAGGACTCCTGGGCAAAGAATCTTATGACTTTCTACAAAGAGAAGAAGTCGGGTGTCCAAATAGTCTGAAAATGGAGAGCAGAGTACGGTAACCTCAGTCAACAGGTATCAATAATATTATTATTTTGTAATTCAACACGTCCTTCATGTGTTGTTGGCGATCTTAACTGGGCCTTATTTTTGGGGTAGGGGCTTATATTATGACCACCCTGGAAAACCATGCTAGGCCTTATTCTCTGGTTAGGTCTTATTTACAGAGAAATTTGGTAATACCCATTTGTTAACCAGGTAGGCCAAGTGGGAGCGATATCTAATTAAGTGACTTGTTCAAGATCACAGAGTAGGTAAATGAGGGCTAAGGGAATTAAACACTGTACCATAGGAAGTACAGCTAACAGCCTTAACCCTCTGCGTCAGTTGCCAGACTATGTGTGAAGCTATTGCTCTTCAGTGGTTGCGTGAATTAGGATGAAGTAAACATAATAAGAGAAAATGGTATCAGAGTGACTAAGGAAATTCAGAAGTCTCATAGCAATGGTGTGCAGTTCTCTTTGAGAAGTCTGTGATGAATACATTTCTAAATTCTTTGTATGTGCCTAAGCTACAGATATTTGCTGTTTGGGTGTTCCATTGCTTAGGTTCAAGGTTGGAGAAGGCAACAATGAATGTAGATAGACAGCTGCCTTACTAGCAATCTGTGGAGCACATCCAGCAGAGAAATGGAGATGATATGGAGTGATTTTAGTCTGCAAATGAAAATCGAGTATGTGTCACTGTTAACAGTCTTGTGAATGAGAAACAATAGAAGAAGGTAAGTACATCCCACTGCAGGAAAGCAGCTGTCTCAATTTAGGGTAACACATTACTATTCATTCTGAGTAGGCAGAAGCACATAAAGGTATATATTGCCAGAGATAGATCGCATGTCTTTAAGTTTCGTACTGGCGGTGTAGAAAATTAGTGTTAGACCGTATTCAAGTTGATGTTGCAGAATATTTTTGCCAATCATATAATGGCCTGCAGGAAACAGAAGTAGTCTGATACTCTACTGCACATGTAGGGCTGAGTGAGTTTGAAAGAATGGAAGTGTGTTGTAGTTTGGTTATTGTATGTTATTGGGTTATAAGGGGGTTATGCTCTTTATTCTTTGTGGTGTGCTCTTTTTTCTATTTTTTATTATTAAATGCTAGCTGTTTTTCAGATAATTGTTGTTGTAGCATTTATATAATGAGTTGAAAACAATGTAAGCATCAAAGAAACAAGGTTATTGATATAAATTGAAGGTTAAAAAGTTTGAAGTCCAGGTTTAGAGAGTTGACGAAGATGCTAAAAAGCATAGGAACAAGGAATGAATCCTAGGGAATGCCAGTTATCAATTATAGTTGGAAAGCTACAATGTTATTATATTTTACCTGAAACTCTTGTTACCAGGTAACTTGGAAAACATTAAATGTATGGGTGCCAAAATTGGATCATGCATGGGAGTTGACTAAGAGTGTATGGTTTCAGAGTCAAAGGCTTTGCACACATAAATAAACTGATCTCCAGTGGCATTTCCTGTTTTGATATTAGTAAGTTTTATGCTGATCCATGTATGTAGGGCCATTTGTGTACTATTATTTTCATGAAATCATAGGTTCATAGTTTCATAGGTAGGTACCAGACTATCGGCCCTGGGACCTATATAAGTCTAGCCACAAAAGTTCCCTGGCTTTCGCCACCCAAGAAAGTTATTTTCCTGCACCCCTGTCTAGCAGAGCCATGGAAGTGATCCCCGGGGTGAATTTCTTATTTCCCATCCAATTGTGGAGATTTTTCTTAAAGAGAGCTAATTAGGAGCTTTGTTTGACATGAATGGGTAGTCTGTCCCAGAGCATGGGAAGTCTCTGGGACAGGAATCTATCCCTCCAGCATGTTCTGTTTATTGTGGTGGTAAGATTTAGGTCCCTGGAGTGTGTGGCTCAGAGGGATTGGGGTTTCTTTAAGTGTAGCATGTCCAACAGATCTGGGTTTGACATGACTTTGTATATTAGGCAGATGTCAACTCTAAGTAGGTGATAACCAACTGAGTAGAGCTGGAGTTTTTTGAGATGGTCTGTGTATGGCATCTGTTTGAGTCCTGTAATCCTCTTAGTGAGGTATTTCTGCGGCCTTTCTAGTTGTTGTAGATGTCTTGTGAAGTACATGCCAAACGGGGAGTTGTGCTCTATAATGCGTCTGATGAGGGATGAGTAGAGAAGAACAATGACCTCTTTTTTTCTGAAGGTGAACCCCTTTGTGATGAGGTATGCCATGTAGAAGGATTTCTTGACTACTGTGGCAATGTGATTATCAAAGGAGAGACTACTGTCCACCTGTGTCCCAAGGTCTCTTTCCACACTTTTGGTGTTTAGTAGGCTACTGCCTATGTGGTAGTTCATGGGTACAGTGTTTTTCTGAAAGGAGATGACAATGCACTTCTTGACATTGAGCTTGAAGCCATGACTTTGACACCAAGCATCAGTCTCAGTGAGGCCCCTTTGTAGAATATCCATATCATTAGGTAATTCTATTATGGTACCTAGTTTGCAGTCATCTGCAAACTTCATTAGCCAAAGATCTGCTGTATTAGCCTGGACTTCTCAGAAGTAGATGCTAAACAGGAGAGGACTCAGATCTGAGCCCTGTGGTACTCCACTTGTCACTGGTCTGAAATTGGATGTGGAGTCGGCTACTTTCACTGCGTGGGTTCTGTCAGTGAACCAGTTGGCCACCCATCTTGTGAAATTGGGATTTATGCCCAGTTTATTGAGTTTATCTATAATTCCAGAATGGGGGATGGTGTTGAAAGCCTTGGCGAGGTCAAGATAGGCTGTGTGCACCACCTTACTCTGGTCCACAGCTCTGGTGACTGCTTCAAAGAAGTCAGTCAGTTTTAGGATACATGGCCTGCCTTTTACAAACTGAGTGGGGTCCAGAGTTTGGAGGTTACCTATGTCCTTGTTTATAAGCTCCAAGATGATATGTTCCATGACTTTGCAGACCAGGCTCATCAGGCTAATGGGGTAGTAGTTCCTGGGGTCTGTGGTGGAGCCCCCTTTGTGGAGTGGGATAACCGTCACTGTGCACCATTCAGTAGGCACAAAGCCTGAAGTGAGGCTATAATTAAACATGATACTTAGGTGGGGTTCATTCTGTAGCTCCAGCAGAACGCAACCTGGGATGTTGTCAAATCCCATGGGTCCTGTGTTCTTGGCTTTGGAGAATGCAGTCTTTACTTGTGCAGCCATGATTACAGAGGCTTTGCATTCTTCCAGTATACTGATGGGCCCTTTGGAGGGTTAGAGGGTTGAAGTTTGCATTGAACCTATCTACCAGGATGTTGGCAATATCAGTTGGTTTTGTATATCTAGTGCCATTGTGCTGTAGCTCAGAGCAGATCTGAGTGTCACTGTTGAGATTCTTGACATAACTGTAGAATGCTTTGTGGTTGTCTTTAGAATCAGTGGCGATTTTATTTTCATAACTGAATTTGGAGGATTTTATGAGGGATCTCAGCTTCTTACTGAGGCTGACCAGGGAATTCCTGCAGTCAGGGGATTTTACTCTTTTTTGCAACAGCTTCTTCCTTCTGTTGTAGAGTTTTTTTTTATGGCAGGGGACCATCAGATCGGCGTCTTTTTTTGGAAGATAGGGTCTTGGTTCTTTTGGGGATGGCACGATCCATACACTCATGTATGTGCTTATACAGTGGATTTGTATAGGAGTCAGCAGTCATACCTCTATTTTCCATCTGTATGGGTGTCGTGAAGCTTGTCACTTCTGTCTTAAGAAGCATGAAGTTGGCTTTGGATAAGTTTTTTATGGTGGTTTCTTTAATGGGGGTGGGGATGGGATATTGATGTCTAGGGTGATTAGCTTGTGGTCATATCTGACCAGAGAGGAGTTGACCTCTGGCATGGAACATTGGTTGCTCATATTGGTAATGACCGGGTGCAGGATATCGCTAACCCTGGTGCGGGTATGGACAAGATGATCCAGGGAATTGGAAGTTATGAATTCCAGAAAGCATTGAGCAAATGAGTTAGTACATGAGTAGTTTTCCCAGTTGATGGTGAGGTAGTTGAAATCACCCATTATTAGGGTGTTTGACTGTACCTTAATATTACCCAGTATATCAAGAAATGTGGAGTGGGCATCCTGGAGCATGGCAGGGGATCTGTAACAAGCTACAACCTGGATTGCAGTCTTGCCCAGTGTTAGTTGCACTTAGATCATTTCGGATGCATTATGTTGAGTAACTTGCCTGGGGGTGTGGATATCCTTAATGAATATGGACACACCTCCTCCTTTAGTATTTCAGTCCAGTTTAGGTGGCTGAAAGGTGTGGTATGAGTTATAACCTGGTAATGTAGGGGTGCTCTTTGAAGCCATGAACCAACTCTCTGTCACTACACAGATGTTGATGTTCTCCATTTTAAGGAGTGTCTCGAGTTTGTGCATTTTGAGGTTTAGACTTCTAGCACTGAGTAGCATTACCTTCAGATTTTGCTTGCTTTTACCTGCTATGGTGATGAGTTTGTCATTTGAACCTTGCCTAAAAAGGCACTATAGAGGTGGCAAGAGCCTTAGCTAGTATCCAGAATCCCAGGGGCAACAGATGCAGGCCATCTCTGGCAAAGCATCGTGGCTGTCGATCATGTCATCCCAGGCAGACAGACACTGCATCCCCAAAGAATGACACCAGAAGCTTATTCGATTGTTGAAGTCGGTCATTTTGTCCTTGTATTGTGGTATAATTCTGGGCATTGGCAGAATGCTACTCAGGGCTAGTGTCATACCTGCCTGGGCTACATGATCCTCCATGTCTCTTTTCATGTAGTCCAGGGAGGTACATCTCAGGTCATTCACACCAACATGGACAATGACAGAGTCATATTTGTACTTGTTGTGGAGTAACCTGAGTGCTTGCAATATGTGGCGGATCCTGGCACCCGACAGGCAGCTGACAGTAACTTTCTCCTTGTTTAGCCTGGTGAGTGGAACATCAGCATGCCTGACTATGGAGTCACCTATGACTAGTGTGTTGGGTACATTGTTTTGCCGTATGGGCTGAGGTTGAGTGGCACACTGATTTTGTGGGCTACATGTCATTTGGATAGTGTTTGGGGGTGGTGGTTGCTTGCGTTTTAGATTTGGAGGTCTCTGTTGTTTGGGCAGATTTTTATTGAGAGCCTCTGTGAATGCAGGTGTGTGTTTTGTATTATTATGTGTGGGTTTAGGTGGTGTAGGTTTTGATGGATTATGTGTTGAGTGTGGTGTGTTGCAGGTGTTTACCTTCTCCTCTTGACTGTCTAGTACAATCTTGGCTGGAGAGAGCTTGCCTTCCAGTTTGGCTATATAAGTTTATATCTCACAGGTTGTAGTGTTGGGTGGTAAGAGGAGAGGGTTGTCAGTGTACATGAGGCAATTGCTACATTGCCCCGAGATGCCCAAATTCATCAGGTGGACAGGGGGAAATGTTGGGAGCTGATCCTTAGACATGCCTGGATAGGTGCTTATTAACTTAAGTACTAAAAACTGTTTTCCTCTTTACAAGTGAAGAATGTTGAGTGCTGCAGTAATTTGTAGATTATTTAGTGATTGCAATGAGTTTTGAACAAGTGCTGAGCACAAGGAAACAGTTTTGAGTGTTAAACTAGAAAACTGGCTAGTTCTAAGGGAAAATTAGAAGAACAGACTTTCTGGCACTGGGAATAGTTTAACCCTAGTTAAACTGTGGTGCGCGATGCAGGAAACCACACAAACACGGGTTTTTAAACAGAAAGATGAAAGGGATAGAAATAGCCCAAAATGGCCAATAAAGCTATAGATTCTGAGCTGAAACCACTCCTCCAGCGACAGATAGGCTGCTCAAAGCGCACCACTCTCACTGATGAACAGAGAAGCTTCCTTCTATCTTAGTAAGGCCTGGGCAACACACAAACTATAAAACAGCCCAGAATTCAGCAAAATATGAAAACTGGACTCTACTGGTTATAGAAAGGTGGGAAACGAGTAGAAAGGGTTTTTTTTTTATTCTTTTCAAAAATTAAAACAGATACAATTAAACAAACACTTTTAAAAAGCAAAACAGAGGTACTTAATCCACTCAAAGTCTCCCTTTTCTCCCTCTGCTGCTGTAGAACTCTGCAGGACACCCAGGCAGGATCTTGCTGAGGAAATACAAGTGCAAAAACCGCACAAACACGGAATCTTGCTGAGGAAAAACAACTGCAAAAACTGCACAAACATGATTTTTTTTAAACAGAAAGATGAAAGGGATAGAAATAGCCCAAAATGGCCAATAAAACTACAGATTCTGAGCTGAAACCACTCCTCCAGTGACAGGCTGCTCGAAGCTCACCACTCTCACTGATGAACAAAGAAGCTTTCTTCTATCTTAGTAAGGTCTGGACAACACAGAAACTACAAAACAGTCCAGAATTCAGCAAAATCTGAAAATTGGACTCTACTGGTTATAGAAAGGGGGGAAATGAGTAGAGAGATAGAATTTTTTTTAATTAAAACAGATACAATAAAAAAAACACTTTTAAAGCAGAAAAATGGCTATCACACTTAAGTGTGTAGCCCTCAAAAGTTCAACAGTTGAAAAACACTTAAAAATAATCAGTTAAAGGGCTAACAGTATCAGAATTCAAAAAACAGTTCAAGTAAGTTGCAAAATTAATAAAAAACACTTGGAATAGTGTGGCTAGCAAAAGTGAGCAATAAAAAGCAAAACAGAGGTACTTAATCCTCTCAAAGTCTTCTTTTTCTCTCTCTGCTGCTGTACAACTGGGCAGGACACCCAGGCAGGATTGTGCTGAGGTAATACAAGTGCAAAAACCATGTAAACATGGGTTTTTAAACAGAAAGATGAAATGGATAGAAATAGCCCAAAATGGCCAATAAAACTAAAGATTCTGAGCGAGTGGAGATAGGATTTTTTGTTTTTTTTTCAATAATTAAAACAGATACAGTAAAACAAACACTTTTAAAGCAGACAAATGGCTTTCACACTTGAGTGTGTAGCCCTCAACAGTTCAACAGTTGAAAAACACTTAAAAATGATCAGTAAGACCAGTTTTATAAACTTTAACACTACCACAGGATCAGGGGGGGGGGAGTTTCTGAACAGATGAGAAAACAGCAAACAATGTCAGCAAATATATAGAATAATTCAGTCAGGCAAAAATTAAGACAATGCAGAACTCTGAAAAATGCCAAGAAATATACTTATCAGCGATATATTTCCAGATTGTTTGAGAAACACTCCAGTCAGATCATGTTGATGCTGACAGTATATGTTGCATTTGTAAATGAACGAACTGAGGTGATTGCAAGCCTCAGTTTCTAAGTTTTTCTAAGTGTAGTATCATGGTTATAGGATGAAAATCAGATGTGTTGGTATTTTTTTATGGTGTTTATGAATGGGAGACAGAACGTTTGCTGTTGCAGTGATAAGTTAAATGATGGCAAAAGTGAGATGACATTCAATCTTCATAAGTTTTTAATAGACAAGAATGTAATTAACTGGAGCCAAGAGACACATGGTTGGTTAAAGACGAGATTACTTTACTTGTTTCTTTCAATTATATTTGTAAGGCAGATGGGAGGGATGTTTCAAGAAGAGCAGGGTGTAGAAATCTAACGGTGTGCATTTGGGAGGAACATTGCTAAATTATGTACCAAAGTCATTAATGAAAATGGCTCAGAGGAGGTTACTTGTTTTGGTGTGACTATTAATTTAATTTACCCCATTCCAAAAAAGTCATGGTTTGGAGAAGATAGTATGTACTGGTTCCATAGGTTGTTGACTAGCATACTAAGTATGATATACCTGGAGTGATTTTTCATCATGATCCTTTTCAGTTATTAGATAAAGGAGCATGAGTATCCACTGGAGGCATTTAGTTTTATGAAGTCAGTGTCTGTGGATTGCATTTGCTCGGAATAGCAATCAAGGTGTTTGTATTAAAGGTGGCATTCAAGATAACAAATGTAATTTGATAAAAAATAGAAACAGTAGCTTAGGATACTTTCTTTGTAGAGCCTCGAAAGAAGATGTATATATATATATATATATATATATATATATATATATATATATATATATAGCCAAACCCCAAACACAGACTTCCGATCCACACTTGGTGCTTGGACCAAGCCAAAAAAACACCTCAATCACAGTCCAGCACACTTAATAATAGATAAGTCCAACCTGCCCTCAAATAAATATTTCAACAAGGGCAAATAATGAGCAAGACACAAATATGCTGAAGAGCTTTTACTTTTTCCTCATATTCAAAAAGTAAGTGACAATCTAGCAGAACACAGAGCGGTTTTGCCCCCTGATAGTCCAATAACATGGGGGGGGGGTGATTGAGTGGAGTTGATATAGGAAGCTGTATTATTGTCCAGGTCATGAATTAGGAATGCAATAATCATGAAGTCTGAAAGGTGGGGTCCAAGGTTTGGTTCAGTATCACCAGATACCTATTTTTGAATGACCTAATGCCTTGTTTTATGTACTTCTATTTTTCTGTAGGTCAATATTTGATGAGGTAAATATGTAGTAGCTTTGAGAGAGAGAGATAAGTACATGTTGTTTTGAAAGAGAAGGGATACTACAATGTATTTAATTATGCTGGGGATTATTATTATTGGCATCACATAACTTAAAGTGTTTTAAGAAAATGTAGTAACCAATTAGAAATGAAAGTATTGAGATGGTAGCTGTAATATGAGAGTTTGGAGGAGAAACAGGGTTTCAGCTGTCAATAAGGTTAGAGTACAGGATTGACAGTGGCAAGGTGAAATATAGCTGGGTAATTTTGTATCTCAAATATGTGTAGTCATACGGAGGAAGTGAGGTATTGTCTGTCACAGGGGAATAATATAATTGTATTAGGAGGGGTTACATTAAGTATGAGAGGGTACAGTCAAATAAGTGTAAGAAAAATGTAGTTACTATGTTAAGGAAAGAGAGTATACTACAGGTATATTTGTCAATTTGCTAGCTTTAATTGCTAGCATGGATGTTTAAAAATGTGGGGTTATGAAAGCATAAAAGTATGAACTTTGAGGGGGGGGCAAGTAAATTAGGTAGGACAAGAGCAAACAGTACACCTCCCAAACATATGCTGAATTGGGACAGTCCAAGCAATGTGTAAATGAGTCAGGTAAAAAAGGCTCTGGCTATGTTTAATGGTAAGAAAATGCCTGACCAGTGGGTGATGCTGGAGTTTGTAATCAAACTACAATGTTGCAGCCCAGAACACTAAAAACAAAGGTCTTAAAAGAAAGGGGTGGTCACTTACTTTGCACTGTAGAGATACTGGAACATAAATGCAAAACAGTAGAAATACTATAAGTAGGGTTGTCAGCTTTCTTTGTGGCTAAAACTGGACTAAGGTCACGCCCCTCGCATCACCCATAACTCCACCCCATCCCACCCCCTCTCCCATCCATGATCCACCTATTCTGTGACAAAGCCACGGTAGTGCAGTGGTAGCGTTGTCACCTCACAGCAAGAGGTTCTCCCATTCGATTCTCGGCTGGAGCACCTTCTGTGTGGAGTCTGCATGTCCTCCCCGCAGTCGAGTGGCGTTCGAAAGACATGCGTGAATGGGCATGCCTTCGTTAAAGGTTGGGCATTGAGCTGGCACCTCAGCACCGTAAAAATCTACTGCCAATCATTAGCAGACCAGAGTTCCGCTGTGGCGACTCCTAACCGGGAAAAGCCGAAAGAAGAACAACAAGAACAACCGTGACATCAGCTGATGGGAACACCCTCTTTTTCTCTTCTGGATGCCTACTTTCAGCTGATTTACTATGCTTTTCTGTTAAAGGCCAGTTACTATAAGGCTCTTAACATAGGGTGTCCAATCCTACTGTGTAATGTTACTATTATCCAAATGGTAGTTTGACCAAGAGCAAGGCTATTTAGGAGTGGCCTGTACAGTGTCACCATATAGATATGCAAGTACTTTAAGAGCTTAAATATGTCTCACAAATATCAGCCACAAAGATCGGTTTAAATATATTTAATAATAAAAGAACAAGACAATACTCAGTAAATCAACACAGTAACTTCAGAGTTCAAAATCACAGGAAATATTTAAAACAACATTGCAGGACAGTCTCAAATAAATAAAGAAAACATCTAAGCTATTCTTTACTATATTCATATCTGAATCTAAAATAGCTGACATCCTTAACACTCAAAGTCACACTCACAGACCTCATCATTTACTCCTGCTATCAACTGCAGGGATTAGGCAGGCCTTAATGTTCACCAGGCCAGGCAGTGCATCAGCAAAAAGGGTCCCAAGACAAGTAATGGAACTTAAAGTGAGCAGAGTTCTCAAATCCCTACTGCCAGAATCAGGGGGCAAATCCAAAAAAAATAGGGACATTTTTAAAAGTGTTAGTACTGTTAACTTGCAAAGTTGACAGAATGAGTGAATGTGAATTAGCATGCATTTTCTGAAGTAAAATTAGTCTACAACACTAATTATTATTATTTACTAAGTATAATCCACCTCCGCTTCTTCCAGAATCACTAGTTTTATTTGGGATTGGGGGAAGCAACATTCTGAGCCAAAATCAGGAATAGCTGAGAGGTATGAAACCAAGTGCAATTACTATAAAGTAGACAAAATTACTGGAGCAAGCATAGCTCTCAAGTGTACCTCATTCTGAGTCTTAAATAGTCAACAATCCACATTGAAAGGGTCTGTCACACATACAGTGCTAAGACATTTTTGACTGATACCCATGGTAAATAATACAAAATCATATTAATTCAGCTAAACAACTATCTGAGATTTTTCATGAAACTAAAGTCATAGGAGACACAATGCAAGCATCAACAATACACAAGTCACAGTACACCCACTAAAAATGTTTATGATTTAGTTTAGGTATGAAAACTCTTTCTTCAGTTTACTTGGTCAGAATTGCAAAATGCACTACCCCGGTAAACAAATTTAGAAAAATAAAATAAACATGTAAAATAATAACAGCAAAAGCACTGCCCTGCTCAGAAAAATGGAGCTGCTTACAGGCTTAGAAAACAGAGCTGCTTGCATGCTTGCCCTCAGAAATATGGAGCTGCTTACAGGCTTATAATTTAGAAATCATCAAAAATTATACCAAACAATCAAAAACTAAACCCCCCACCCAAAAAAATCAGACAAAGCAAACATTAGGAATGATCTCTTTTCTCACTGCGAACTGCTACATACCTAGGACAAGCCTAGCCACATCAGAAGCTAGTAAAATCACCAGACCACAACTTTTTCCTGTGACAATAAAGATAATATTCCTCACGAGTATGTTTTACACAGCCACACACTTCAGAAAACGGACCCTGCTTGCCTTCAGAAAAAACGGAGCTGCTTACAGGCATTATGACATAAAACAGAGTTTGCTTACCGTGGGTGGATGACTCTGATAGCAGGCTTAGTGTTGATAGGGAACCCGCGTACTTTTTAAAATTCACGTTTGCATATGACCATGCATGCGCACACATGAATCCTCCGTCGGGTCCTAAAATATTACAAGTCTTGCAGGTTGCAGCTGTAAAAGCCCCCTTCCCCTCACTCTATGGTTCCGGTGCCTATGCAAAAGGACAAAAATCGCCTCTATGTTTACCCCACAAGGTGTCCCTAATTTTGGCTCATTCAAAACCCAGACTTCATGTGTCCGGTTTTCAATGAAATTTGTAACCGGACAATTTGCCAGAAAACCGGACAGTCCAGTCAAAAACTGGACAGCTGGAAACCCTAACTATAAGAGTCAGAAAGACACACACACACACACACACACACACACACACACACACACACACACACACACACACACAGACACACACACACACACACACACACACACACACACACACACACACACACACACACACGCACACACACACACTTGACATGCAGACATAGTAATAACAAATTAAAGTACTGCAGTAATCCTCATTAAAAAAAATCCTGTAGTTTTCCTAACACAGGCTAACACAATTAAGTCTGATTTCAATAATTTTGATGCAATATACATATAGGATGGTAACCCCCATACTTGACATGCAGACATAGTACTAACAAATGAAAGTACTGCAATAATCCTTATTAAAAAAATGGCGGCACTCTGTGTGGCAACCGCTGCTTCAGCTCAATGGGTAAATGTATATTATTTGTCTTGTTTTATGTCAAAATCATCAAAAAGAACCCCAGAATCTGTGGAATATACAGATGGAAAACTAAATTATGACAGAGATAGCTTATAGGAAATTTGACAACTATGACAAGAGTGCCGAAGAATTGATGGGCTGCTGTCTGCAGGTCCTGTGAGGCCTACAACACTGCAGAATACAGAAGGAAAACTAATATGACAGAGACAGCTTACTGGAAATTAAACACATAAGCTCACAGTGCAGAAGGCTTGATGAGCTGCTGTCTGCAGGGCCTGTGAGGCCTACAACACTCCACAAACTACAGGAACTAGGAATTATACTCAAACATGGTCCCAATTGCCTTGTTCAAGCAAAGCTGCCTGCTACCACATACAGAAAGTGGAAAAGAAGGAAAAGATGTGAAAGAACAAGGAAGCACGGATCTCATACTGGACTATCTGCTATGTTAAAAGCTAATCCATACAGTCCTGTACTCTCATCCTTGCTACTGACCAATGTTCGCTCCTTGGATAGCAAACTGGACTGCATAAGACTGGACTTAACTACTAATAGCAAGGTGAGAAATAGCTGTGCACTTATGTTTACTGAAGCATGGTTAAACAATAATATAAATAATAGTGCAGTCTATGCAGAAGGGCTTACATTATTTAGAGCAGACAGAAACCAGGTACTTTGTGGAAAATCAAGGGGAGGGGTGTCTGTACTTATGTCAATAATAACTGGTGCACCAACTGTGAGTTGTTTACTTAACACTGCTCTGAAAATATAGAGTTTATATCATTGAAATGCAGACCTTTCTATCTGCCAAGGGAGTTCAATGGTGTGAGCATCACAGAGGGGTATATTCCCCCCAGTGCTAATACCAACGAGGCACTGTATACACTTTACCAGTCAATCAGTGAGCTACAAAACCAGAATTCAGAGTTTGCTTACATAATAGGAGGTGATTTTAATCAAGCAAATCAGAAAACAGTTTTACCTCATTACTTCCAACATGTGGTCTTTGCAACGAGGGGAGAAAACATTCTGGAGAAGGTCTACACTGATGTCAAGCTAGCATATAAGGCAGTACCTTATCCAAATCTGGGTAACTTAGATTATCTCTTCATTATGCTACTACCATCATATAAACCATTGTTAATCAGAGGAAAGCCATCCAGGAAACAAATAAGGGTATGGCCAGAGGAAGCAGTCTCAGCACACCAGGACTGCTTCAGAAGCACAGACTGGAATATATTCAAGGAGGCGTCTACTAAGGACCAGAAAAGTAACCTGGATGAGTACACAGAGTCCGTGATGGCCTATATATCAAAGTATCAACAGTCAACAAGAGCATCATCACATGACAGAATCAGAAACCCTGGCTCACAAGTGGAGAGTACAAGCTCTTGAAGGCATGCAGTGCTGCCTCTAAATCTAAAGACAAATCTGTTATAAGTGGTTTACTAGTTGTGTATCGCTAGCTACTATAATTAGTTTTTTATTTATATAGGACAACTCTTGATGCAGCATTAATCATGCACGAACTGCATACTATTGCTGACAATGCAATGTGACTTGTGGGCATAGTGTATCCGATCGGGTCTATGTTAAAACATCGAAAGTGCAGTTCATCGAATTGCACTTTCACAAACCCACTTTAGCAAAAGTGCATAACATCGAACATGCACTTTCACTAAAGTAAACAAAACAAAATTAAAAAATACACACAAAACAAAATGTAAACACTACTATGCAGGGGGGCAAGCCCCCCTGCACCCACCCCCCCTCTTTAATATTCTAACTCCAAGATCGCACTACAGTGGGGAAAAGGGAATATTGCCTTATCCCCACTGTATCACGATTTCCACAAAAGATTTGTTAGCTGTACATCAACCGAATATGTTGATTTACAATTAATAAAACATGCAAACTGCATGTTTTTTCGTTTTTTACTTTGTTTTAGTGAAAGTGCATATTCTATGTTATGCACTTTCGCTAATGTCAGTTCATCAAAGTGCAGTTCGATTAAATGCACTTTCGAAGTTCTGACAAGGACCCATCTGATCCTATAGCAATCATATTATTTTACCGATTTGTTAGTCTGTACTACTAAACGTTTGCTCAAGATTGGTGTTAGCATTTTATGGCCAAGTATCTGCATTATTATTCAGCCTGTCTATGTTACAGTAGAACTGTATATTCAGAATATTGTTCATGCATTTCTCTGTTTTACTATTATGCTACTCTGCTCTGCTGTTCTTCATGCTGCTATAAGGCTGCTCTATCCCAGTGTTACCTTCTGCAGGCACTATCTCATCCACCTTCCTCTCTGCCCTCTCAATCTTCCTGCTCAACACACCTCTCTCACTCAACCATGCTCTCCTCTTTACACTCTCATTATTCGCCTCTTTCAACATACATAAACACACAATAACCCAGCCTCTCTCTTTCTGCTTTATTCCAGCTTGGATGGTCTCAACTCCCTCACGTCCAAGGAAACCTAAAAGACCTACTGGTGTCACTGCCAATACTGGATGGGCCACTGTGTTACACTGTTTCCCCTGGAGAAAATTGTGCTATTTTGCCTCAAAGTGCAGGGATTTTTGTTTTCCTCAAAGCACAATCTGCTTACTGAGTAGGACAGTTCTGTATTGAGGGCCCTCCAACAATGTGAACACTCACAGGGACTACCCGTCTTACCTTTTCAAATCAGCTGTACCACTGGTGCTCCAACAAAAGGTGTCAGCAGAGCTCCATAAATCCCCTCCTTGTCCAGTAACAATTCCTTACCTGTTCAAGGAGCTTGCCACTCAGAAACTTTACTGTGCTCCTCTAGAATCTGGCAACACCTTTGCCGAGAGAAACAAATAGGAATTATGTGCTACCACCCTGTACATAAATGTTTGCTTCCATAGACAGTGGATTTCACATCTATAAATGGGCACAACAGATTCCTGTTCAAACTTGCAGTTACTGATACGTTTTCCACTCACCTCTGCTGGGTGTGCTCTGCCTGCTCCGTTCATCCTCTAGGCTCACTCACTCCACTCCCCTATCCTGCCCCCAATTCCCACCCATCCCACTATTTGCACATTTATCTTTCCCTAACTCCTCCCTTAACTCCCACTGTACAATCAACCAATACCCATATGACCCCTCACAGTACACTATTAAGGAAACCAACTCCAACTGCACTATATCCTATATCATACTCCAACTACATACCAAACCTCATCCACTGCATTTACTAATACGCTTAGCACTACTAACCACCCTCAGTTACCTAACACAGCTCTTTAACCCCACCCATACCTCATCATCACATTACACATCCAACTTCCAACACACCATCTCAGCATCCTTCTCCTCTATAACTCATGAACTCTACCCTTCTAACACAACCCTATTATATAAGCTCAAAATACTACCTAGCCTACCCACACCCAACTTTCCCCACCATCCACACCCCAACAAATCTACTTTCCACCTCTTCTTAAATCATCCATCCACTTTAGACTACATAACACACCTACTACACCAAATCTCCCTCTTTCTCTCTTCTGTGACATCCATTCCAACCCAGGCCCCACCAAAACCCCATCCAGAAAATCTCCCACTCCCTCACACCCTGGCATGCCCAAGTCCATTCGCTTCACCACAATTAGTGCTCAAAGCCTTCAAAATAAAATCCCTACCCTCCATGTCTGGCTTTCTCATAATCACCCTGATATAGTTGCCATCTCAGAAACTTGGCTTAAGCCATATATAAAAGACAATGAAATTCTACCACCTGGCTACCAAATGATCCATAATGATTGACTCAGCAAGAAAGGAGGTGGTATTGCCATAGTCTACTCCTCCTCCTATTCAGTTACCCCATACACCAATCACATTCCAAAATTTGCCAGCTCTGAAGTAACTATCACCCACCTAAAAATCAACAAACATAAACCTATATACATAGCTGCCCTCTATTTCTTTCCAGGCAACAACAACATTTCAATACTAGAAGACATCCTCTCCTGGTTCCTCTCTAAAATTAAAAATAAAACCTGTATCCTAGGTGATGTAAACATTAACTGGACCACTATCAACTCTCTATCCACTTCTCAAATAATCAACCTCTTTAAATTCACACAGCTAATAAACTCTCTTACCAGGCCAAATAAAGATGGAGCCTCTGGCACCATCACTTACTGGATTTTAGTATCTCATCCTAGTCTTATCTCAAATACAGGTATCCTCCCTGACCCTCTCAGTGACCACCAGTCAGCTCTTGCTGACCAGCACCCATCTCCATTACAGAAGTAACACCACAACATTCAAACCTGTAACATCTTTAATTTCAACCCATAAATATTTTCTGACAGTCTAAAATTAATTGACTGGAGTCCATTAAAAACCCTGCCCCTTAACAATGCAATCAGCTATTTTAACGAAACCTTTCTGAACCTACTCAATAGCCAAGCACCACTCAGAACCAAACAGGTCAAAACTAAAATCTCTCCCTGGCTATCAAAAGAAATCAAACAAACCATGCTCCTAAGAGACAAAAAGTGGAAACAATACCAAAACAATAAACTACCCAATGCCCTACTAGAAATTAAACAACTCCGCAACATCATAAAAAATTACTAACTAGAGACTGCAAATCATATTACACCAAGCTTCAATCTGAACACTCTTCCAACCCAAGAAAATTCTGTAATACTATCTCCTTCCTTCTCCATCCTGGTGACAAAGATAACACTTGCCTCAATGCTAACCTCACTAATCTAGAAACAGCCACTCTATTTAAATCCGTCTTTGTGGAGTGTATAGCCAAACTGACCACTAGCTTCCCACATCCCCCTCCAACTTCAACCCCCATCCTCCTCCCATCCTTCAGATCATATATGTCATATCCCTACCTTCAACTTCAATCCGGTCTCCAAAAGCACAGTAAAAAAACTGCACCTCCAACTAAAACCATGCTGCAATGCACCAGTCTATCTCCATCCTTCCTCAAATTATCTGCTGACAGCATAGTCCTGACACTCTCCATTTCAATAAACAGATCCATCCAAGAATCCTATGTTCCTTCAATTTGGAAACACACATTTATCATTCCACTCCATAAGGGATGTAAAAACACTGACACCACCAATTTCTGGCCTATTGCCATCCTTTCTCAACTCTCAAAATTCCTAGCAAAATGTATTCATGCACAGATGATGCCACCTCTTACACACAATAGTCTCCTTACCCCCACCCAACATGGTTTTTGCCCTGGCCACAGTACCATCACTGCCCTTCTCTCCTTCCTTGAATCCATCAACCATGCTCGTGACTCTGGCAAAATTCTATCACCCTGTTCCTAGAATTATTCAAAGCCTTTGACACTGTCTCTGACCCCATACTCCTATCTCAACTCTCCTCTCTCAACCTGTCCCGTTCCACCATATCCTGGTTCTCTAGCCACCTGTCTGAAAGACAACAAGCTGTAAAATGGAAATCCTCAACCTCCTCCTTCCTACACACCCCTACCGGCATTTTCCAAGGTTCCGTCCTCGACCCCTTACTATTCAACATATTCATCAATAACTTTCATCAATCCCATCCCAGATACCTTTTTAATCCAGTATGCAGCTGATTCAATAATCATCTGCTCTGCTGCCTCCCCCTCCGACCTACTATTAAAAACCGAGTCAGCTTTCTCGAAAACAGAAAATTAGATGCAAAACAACCACCTCACCCTAAACGCAAACAAAACAAAACAAAACTAATGATCTTTTCTCCTTCTAGAAACTCCTCCATCAATAATGCTGCCTTTACTATACTAAGACAGAATAACACTCCCATTGAAATTGTACCACACACTAAACTGCTTGGTGTCATTATTGTTGAAAATCTAAAATTCGACATACAATCTTCAAACAGCCATAAAAAAAGAAAAAAAAAACACCAGAAACAATTGCTACCTTACTCCCTCCACCAGAAAGACCTTAGCCGCCTCCTACCTTCTCCCGTCTCTCATATATGGTGCTCCTCTGCTCAACAACCTCCAACTTGACTTACAATCCAAACTGGAATCCTGCTACAATAAAATCTGCAAATTCGCCACAAATTCAAAAAATTCATCCCATCATCATTTCTCCCTCCTCTCCCTGCAGTGGTCTGTGGGTCTCTGTAGTTATTTATTTTGCTATTTAATTGTTTCATAGAATACTGTGGTTTCTCTCTGTCTCTGCAGTTAGTGGGGGCTATTGTGTTTAACTTCATTGATATTCAGTGTTAAACTCTTAGCCTAGAGGGTTTCTGTGTATTTATAAGTGGTAGTCACATATCATGGAATTTATTACTGCTCAATTTCTGAGTTGTTTGGCTTCTGCTACATGCCTACAATCAACTGCATTACTAGCTAAGTTAAGTACAAACTTGCAGTGTTAAAGATTGTACTGCATTTTATTTTATTTTTCTCTGTATTTAATTGTTTCATTGGTCTGTGTCGCTGTAGTTATTTATTTTTCTGTTTAATTGTTGCATAGAATACTGTGGTCTCTCTCTGTCTCTGCAGTTAGTTTCCCACCTGCTGTCCCTGTTCTTGTTCTGGTATTAATCTTGGTGGCTTTGGAATTGCCCGCCCTTCCTATAAATTAGTGTTTGTATATTCCTCCTGGGTCTACCTCATCTGCTCACTCAACCAAGTACAGTGAGATCATAGTTTGACTTCAGACACTCCTACCAGTCCCATCGGTTCAGCTCTATCCCAGCTCTATTCCAGTCTAGTGAGACTAGTTCATTCTACCTAATACAGAGAGAACATTTGTGAAGGGCAAGCCACTTATGTCCTTAATTTTGAATTATCTTCTATTTCTCCTTTCTCCCTTTCCAATTCCCCCCCCCCCAAAAAAAAAATTCTAAGCTTGTTTCCTGCCTTTCCTGTAACTAGTTTAGTCCAGATACAGATTTGCTGTAACCAGGACAGTTTGTAAGTATCTGAGCCCCCAAAGCCTTTCTGTGTTGGAGGGAAGCCTTCTAGCTCATCATTGGGAGTGGTACACACTAGGTAGCCTATCTACCACAAGAGTGGTTTCTGGCACAGAAGTTGTAGTTTATTGGCCGCTTGGGCAGTTTTTCCCTCTAGTTCAACTTTCTGGTTTAAAAGCCAGCATTTGCACTTGTTTCCCACCTTTCCTGTAACAAGTTTAGTCCAGATACAGACCTGCTCTATCCAGGACTGTTTGTAAGCTTCTGATCCCCCAAGCCTTTCTGTGTTGGATGGAAGCCTTCTAGCTTATCAGTGGGAGTGGTAAGCACTAGTAGCCTATGAACCACAAGATCCAGGTACAGATTCTTAGTTTTAGCACTTGAATTTGCTTATTCATGCTCAGCACTTGTTCAAAACTTGTTGTTAGCACTAAATAAGCTACAAATTATTACAGCACTCAACCTTCCTCTTTACCTAGAGGAAAACAGTTTTTTTACTTACTTTCCTCACTTTCTTAGAGAAAAACAGCTCTTATACTCACTTTCCTTACTTGTCAAGAGGAAAGTAGTTTTTTATTCAGACATGTCCAACAGTCAGCTCCCAGTGTTCTCTCCTGTCTATCTGATGAATCTGGGCATCTTGAGGCAATGTAGCAATTGCCTCATGTACACAGACAACCCTCTCCTCCTACCACCCAACACCATGACCTGTGAGAGATGCACTTTTCTAGCCAAACTGGAGGTAAAGCTCTCTCCAACCAAGACTGAATTTGACAGTCAGAAGGGAAAGGTAAACACTTGCATCACACCACACTCATCACATAGTCCCACTAAACCTACACCACCAAAATCCACACATAGAAACACAAAAACATTCACAGAGGCTCTCAATAATAATCTGCTCAAGCAACAGAGACCTCCAAAGCAGAAATGCAAGCAACCTCCACCATCCCAACACAGCCCAAATGACACATAGCCCACAGACTCAGTGTGCCAATAAACCACAGCCCATAAGGCAAACCAACGTACACAGGACACTAGTCATAGGTGACTCTATAGTCAAGCACACTAATATCCCACTCACCAGGCTAAATGAGGAGAAGGTTACTGTCAGCTGCCTGTCGAGTGCCAGGATCCATCACATAACCCATGCACTCAGGTCACTCCACAAGTACAAATATGATTCTGTCATTGTCCATGTTGGTGTGAATGACCTGAGATGTACCTCCCTGGACAACATGAAAAGAGACATGGAAGAGCTCTCTGATCTTGTAGCCCAGGCAGGTATGACCTTAGCCCTGAGTAGCATCCTGCCATTGTCCAGAACAATACCGCAGAACAAGGACAAAATGATTGACTTCAACAATTGGCTAAGCTTCTGATGTCATTCTAAGGGGATTAAGTATCTATCTGCCTGGGACGACATGGTCTTCAGTCCATGATGCTTTGCCAGAGATGGCCTGCATTTGTCGCCCCTGGGATTTCAGATACTGGCTAGGGCTCTTGCCGCCCCTATAGTGCCTTTTTTAGACAAGATTCAAATGACAAATTCACCACTGTAACTGGAACAGGCAAGCAAAAATTGAGGGTAATGCTACTCAATGCTAGAAATCTAAATCTCAAAATGCACTCACTCAAGGCACTCCTTAAAACGGAGAACATCGATATATGTGCAGTGACTAAGACCTGGTTCAAGGCTCTAAAGAGCACACCTGCATTGCCAGGCTATAACTCATACCACACTTTTCGGCCATCTAATCTGGACCAGAACACCAAAGGCGGAGGTGTGTCCATATTCATTAAGGGTATCCACACCTCCAGGCTATTTGTGCAGCATAATGCATCCAAGGTTACCCAAGTGCAACTAATTCTGGGCAAAACTGCAATCCAAATTGCAGCTTGCTACAGATCCCTCACCATGCCCCAGGATTCCCACTCCTCTTTTCTTGATATACTGGAAAATATTAGGATTCAACCAAACACCCAAATAATGGATGATTTCAACTTCCCCAGCATTAACTGGGAAAACTACTCATGTACCAACACCTTTGCTCAATGCTTTCTGGAATTCATAAATTGCAATGCCCTAGATCAACTTATCCACACCCCCACCAGGGGCAACAATATCCTAGACCTAGTCATTACCAACATGAGTGACCGGTGTTCCACACCTGAAATCACCTTCTCATTGGTCAGCTCCAACCATAAGCTAATCACCCTGGATATCCTCATCCCACCCCCACCCCCCATTAAATTAACCACGGTAAAAAATTTCTCCAAAGCCAACTTCATGCTTCTTAAGACAGAAGTGGTGAACTTCACGACACCCATGCAGATGGACAATACAGTTATGACTGCTGAATCCTACACAGATGCACTCTATAAGCACTTACACGAGTGCATGGATTGTGCTATCCCAAATAGAATCAAGACACTATCCTGCAAAAAAAGGAAGGCAATCTGGTGGTCCCCTGCCATAAAGAAACTCTACAACAGAAGAAAGAAACTGTTGCAAAAGAGAGTAAAATCCCATGAGTGGAGTAGCTGGCTGGTCAGCCTCAGTAAGAAGCTGAGATCCCTTATAAGATCCTCCAAAGCTAGCCACGAAAACAAAATTGCCACTGATTCTAAGGGCAACCACAAAGCATTCTATAACTATGTCAAGAATCTCAATAGCAACACCCAGATCTGCTCTGAGTTACAGCACAGGGGCACAAAAATTACAGAACTAACTGATATTGCAAACATCCTGGCAGATAGATTCAGTACTAACTTTACCCGCATCACACTCCCTGAAGGGCCCATATCTATACAGGAAGAATGCAGAGTCCCTGTAATCACATCTATGCAGGTAAAAGCTGCACACTCTAAAACAAAAACACAGTATTCATGGCACCGGACAACATCCCAGGCTGCATTTTACATGAACTTCAGAACAAACTGGCTCCCCGCCTAACCAACATATTCAATCATAGTCTCACTTCAGGCTCTGTGCCCACTGAATGGCAAACAGCAACAGTTATTCCATTCCACAAAGGGGGACCCGCCAATGATTCTGGAAACTATCGCCCTATTAGCCCGATGAACCTGGTCTGCAAGGCCATGGAATGTATCGTCACGGAACTCATAAACAAAGACATTGTTAACCCCCAAACTCTAGAACCCACCCAGTTCAGGTTTGTGAAAGGCAGATCATGCCTTCTGAACCTGATTGACTTCTTTGAGGCAGTCACCAAAGCCACAGACGAAGGTAAGGTGGTTCACACAGCCTATCTTGACCTCACCAAGGCTTTCAACACCATCCCCCATTCTGGAATTATAGCTAAACTCACTAAACTAGGTATAAATCCCTACGTCACAAGATGGGTTGCCAACTGGCTCATTGACAGAATCCACACTATAAAAGTTGCAGACTCTACATCTGACTTCAAACCAGTGACAAGTTGAGTAACACATGGTTCAGTCCTGGGGCCTCTCCAGTTTGGTATCTACTTCTCTGAAGTACAGGCTAACATGGAAGGCCTCTGGCTAATGAAGTTCGCAGATGACTGCAAACTAGGAGCCATACTCGAGTCACCAAATGATGTGGACATCCTACAGAAGGGCCTCACTGAAACAGATGCCTGGTGTCAGAGGCTTGGCCTCAAGCTCAATGCCAAAAAGTGCATTGTCATCCCCTTTGGTAAAAACTCTGTACCCATTAACTTCCACATAAACAGCAGTCTACTCAATGCCAAATGTGTGATGACAGACCTTGGAACCCAGGTGGACAGTAGTCTCTCATTTGATAATCATGTCACCACAGTAGTCAGGAAATCCTTCTATGTGGCACACCTCATCACAAAAGGGTTCTCATCCAGGAATAAATAGGCCATTGTTCCCATCGTCACTCATTAGACCCATTATAGAGTACAACGTCCCTTTTGGAATGTACCACACAAGACATCTGCAGCAGCTGGAATAGCTACAGTAGTACCTCACAAAGAGGATTACTGGAATCAAATAGATGCCCTACACTGACTGTCTCAAAAAACTCCAGCTTTACTCTGTTGAATATCGCCTACTTCGAGGAGATCTCTGCCTAACATATAAAGCTATGTTAAACCCAGAGCTGTTGGATGTGCTACACCTTAAGAAATCCCAATCCCTCCAAGCTACACACTCTAGGGACCTAAACCTTGTCACCACAATAAATACGACATGCTGGAGGGATAGATTCCTGTCCCAGAGACTTCCTATAGTCTGGAACAAGCTGCACATCTATGTCAAGCAAAGTTCCTCATTAGCATTCTTCAAGAAAAATCTTGATGAGTTGATGGGAAATAGGAAATACACCTTGGGGATCACTTCTGTGGCTCTGCTCAACAGGGGCACATAAAATTAACTTTCTTGGGTGGCATAAGCCAGGGAACCTTGTTGGCTAGGCTTACTTAGGCCCTTGGGCTGATAGCCTAGTACCTACCTATGAACCTATGAACCTATTAACCTATGATTCCAAGCTGTTTTTATTCTTCCAACATACAAAGACACAGACTGAGCGCTTTCATCCCCTAAAGTGGGGACTTCATCAGAATCTAACTACACTCCATAGTACAGCCTTTAAATACTGTTAAAAATAAGTGGTTATCACCCTTCACAATCCTTTAAAGATACAACTACCTTAATGCTCAAATGAAATGCACTACAAACACCTTTTAACACAAGAATATTTAAACATCCTTTATAAAAAAGCACTTTTCAAATTCCAAGACATTCATCAACTGTAAATTTAAAAATTGTTTATGATAAAAAATCAACCACATTTTATCCATTGACTTGCTTTAAAACATATATATAGTGTTTAGTTGACCCACACACACACACACACACACACTGGCTATGATACACAGTACTTATGAGGTAACTTTCCTCACTAATATTGGTTTTAAGGATACCATTGCATTAAGACCTTGTGCATCCATTCCATAATGTATATACATCCATTCCAAAAAGTGAAGGGATAGAGCACTTTTTAGAAAATTTGAAAAAACATACAGATTTTTCTGATGATAAAATAAGTTGAATTTCTGAATTTATGGAACTTGTATTATATTATAATTACATTTACTATGAGGGAGAATATTTTAAACATAATAAGGGTGTAGTGATGGGGGCATCGTGTGCCCCATCTATGCTAATATGGTGCTTTTAGAATGGGAAGAAACTACAATTTTCCCAAGGGAGTGGCTTAAATACATTAAAATGTACGTGCCTTTTCTGGATGATGTATTCATTTTGTGGACAGGAACAGAACAAAACAAGAGAGTTTGTGGAATGTTTTAATAATTCATCTAGTTTTTTGCACTTTACATACAGCAGTAGCATAGAAAACATTAACTATTTAGATACATTTATACAAAATAATCAGTAAAGGATTTAAGTCCAATGTTTATAGAAAACCCACATTTAGTAATTCCTATTTAGACTATGCTAATAATCACTCCCACCGTCAAAAAAACAATATAGTCAAAGGTCAACTAGTTAAGTTGCCCATATGACTTCTGATGAGGGAGACATAGATAGTTACAAAAAGTACCACAACTATTTTACGAAAGAGGGTATCCAGCTACCATAGTGGAGAAAAATGTAGAATATGTTAAAAGTGAGTGGGGTAAAAAATTTAAGCCACTGTTAGGTGATGTACTCCAAGAAAAAGAAAATTTGGAAGAGGAGAAACAATTTCATAGGGCTATGGTTATTCCTTTTTGTGGACAAGTCAAACAAGTGAAAAAGAATTTTGAGAACAATTGGTCCATTCTTAAAAAATAACCCTAGAATTGTTTTCAGTTGTTGGGAAGGAACCTACTTCTGTATACAAAACTGGGCTCAATTTAAAAAGGGCATTTGAACTTACTAACAAAAGTCAGGTAGGGGGTGATAGTGGTACAACAAGATGCAGTGCTTGTACACAATGTAAGTTCATACAAGCTAAGAATATGGTAACCCTGCAAAACATTTTGAAGTCTTAAGGTTTTCTTTGAAAAAGGACATTGTCAAGCATCAGGGGTGATATATCTGGCAGCTTGTAAAATCTGTCCAGCTTACTACATAGGCAAGACAGAAAGGTGTCTTAGGGACAGAATTTATGAGCATCAGTACCAAATTGCTACAAGAAATATAAATAATGCCCTATATAAACATTCATTAATATGTGCAAATTTTTTTCAGTTTTTATTTGGTTTTGTGGAGCATGTAAGACCAAATCCTAGAGGTGGAGATTACAGGAATTATATAGAGGAAAGGGAAATTAAGTGGCAAATAAAACTAGCTGTGACCTATGCACCACGGCTTAATGAAATAGTATCCTTAAAACCAATATTAGTGAGGAAAGCTGCCTCATAAGTGCTGTGTATCTTAGCCTGTGTGTATGGGGGGGGGGGGCTTCAACTGCACAGTATATATGTATCTATATATATATATATATATATATATATATATATATATATGTTTTAAAGCAAGTCAATGGATAAAATGCGGTTGATTTTTTATCTTAAACAATTTTTAAGTTTGCATTTGATGAATGTCTTGGATTTTGAAAAGTGCTTTTTTATAAAGGATGTTTAAATGTTCTTGTGTTAAAAAGTGTTTGTAGTGCATTTCATTTGAGCATTAAGGTAGTTGCATCTTTAAAGGATTGTGAAGGGTGATGACATCACTCATTTTTAACAGTATTTAAAGGCTGTACTATGGAGAGCAGTTAGATTCTGATAAAGTCCCCAGTTTAGGGGATGAAAGCACTCAATCTGTGTCTTTGTATGTTGGAAGAATAAAAACAGCTTGGACTGAAGAGTTTGGCTGACTGAAAGTGTTTCCTACTGCTTTACAGTGTATGTTTTGGACTTTTTTTAGTTATATTTTACGCTGTTACTTTTGTTTTTTTTTATATCTTCATATGTGCTTGATTGTACTCTCAGCATGTGGTATATACTTTGCTTAATATGCATGTTTGTTATTGTCAGGGGAGTTTTACTCCCTGAGGCTCCACTGAAAATGGGCTCTTCTTGGCTCAAAGACATTCCCAGTCATCAAACTGAAATAAATAAATAAATAAAATAAAAAATAAAATGCCCTTAGGGAAGACAGAGTGAAACTAAGTAGAGGAATAAGAGAAGCTAAGGAGGCCTATGGACAGAAAATTCAGGGTCACTTCTATCATTGGCACTTCACTTATCCTTGGCACACCTGGAGAACAAAAATTGTATGTGTCTGCATGTTATTTATTGACTTCAGTTCGGCCTTCAGCACGGTCTTCCCCCAACATCTGATTGAGAAACTGATCCAGCTGGGTGTTAGCACTCCTTTATGAAACTGGATTCTGGACTTTCTTATTGACAGGCCACAAAAGCTATGAATAGAAACGACACCTCGATGAGCATCACACTGAACACTGGAGTACCTCAAGGATGTGTTCTGAATCCCCTGCTGTTCACGATGCTGACACATGACTGCATCACTAGGTACAACACAAACCACATTATTAAATTTGAGGATGATACTACAGTGGTGGGTCTCATCAGCAATTGTGATGAAAAAGCCTACAGAGAGGAGGTGAACCAACTGATTGGTGTGACAACAACAATCTGGCTCTTAATGTGAATACAACAAAGGAGATAATAGTAGACTTCAGGAAGAGATGCAAGGCTCATTCTCCACTCACAATCAAAGGAGAGACAACAGAAAGTGTGAAGAGCACCATGTTCCTGGGGGTGAACATCACTGAAGACTTGTCCTGGTTAATAAACCTGATCACATTGTCAAGAAGCTGCAATGGCATCTACACTTTCTAAGAAGGTTGAGAAGAGCAAAACTACCACCTTCAGATCTCACAACCTTCTACAGGGGTACCATTGAAAGCATCCTGACTAGTAATCTCTCAGTGTGGTATGGAAACTGCATGGCTTCAAATTGCAAATCTCTTCAGGGGGTGGTGAAAGTGGCAGAGAGATTTATCAGGTCCAAGCTCCCATATATCCAGGACTTTCACTTGCTCAGTGCCTTAGCAGAGCTATGAAAATAGTCAAAGACTGCACTCACCCTACCCATGGTCTGTTCTTATGTTTGTCTTCAGGCAGGAGATACCGTAGCTTACATTGAAAATCCACCAGATTTAATAGAAGCGTTTTTCAACAAACCATCAGACTTCTGAACTCCGGTGATAACATTCACCATGCTAGTTATGGACGTCTGGAGTTACAATGGTGAAGTAATTCACAGACATATGCAATAACTCTATAAAACTACAATCTTATACCTTATGTGCAGTATTAATGATGCCAAGTTAACATTCTGTGCAATATATCAAGTTAGCATTCCGTGCAATTTGAAATGTCTGATTTTGATCTGTGCGCTATATTATCTGTGCAATATTTTGAGTACTGACAAAGAAATGTAAGTGACATAGTCTTGGTTCATATCAGTGTACTTATTACTGCACTGCATAAATGTCTTACTGTTGTTATTGTTGGATTAACTTTAGTATATGTGTTATTGTTGTATTAATATCAATATATGTTGCATGCACATTGAGTCTGAAGTAATGCAATTTCATTCAGATGAACTGGTGTGCAGTCTGAATGACAATAAAGTTCACTTTGACTTTGATTTTGATTAATATGATTAGATGTGAACAAATATTGAGCGACAATTGCAATGATCAAATAGTTCATTTAGGCTTACCCGATAAATCATATCAAATGTTTTTTGTAACTCTAGAACAAGAATTACAAGGTGATATTTTGAATTGTGTGACTGTTTGTCGATAAAAATTATGTTTTGGGTGAAAGAAGTTAAATCAAGAACACTAGTTTAGGTTTATAAGTGATGACACAGAATGTTTTACCTTTTTATATTTAATACATATGAAGATTTTGTTGTCGATATTAATGAACCAAGTGAGTCTGTTGGAACAGTACAGTGCCTTTATATTTGTTTAAACAATGTTAAAACACTGAAGATTGCCATTATATCACGTTATGAATATCAATTGACACACATTAGCATTTTACTTAACATGAAATCCATCACTTATGATGCATTATTTGACTTATACTAGTTGATTATGTCATGTGCTTCTCATATGATGACTGGCTTAATTAATATTTTTGATTAAAGGTGACTAGAGATGGAAGGTTAAGTCCAGTTAACAATAAACTCACAAAAAAATTGCATGAAAGGTAAGCTGACAGATTTGCAAAGACTAGCATTGATGAAGAAAAATATGTGAGAATTTTAATATGAGATGTATCTAGTGTTGCAGTTTGATGACAAAATAGGAACCCATTTGCCTTTCAGAAAAGTAAGTTTAACTTTGTTGTTTACCTTAGGCTTGTGGAGGAATAATGGAATAATGGAATATTTCTAACCATTCAGGTGTAGCAGTGCATCATTAGGAATTTTATGCATTTACATATGTGTGCATGTATGGAAACACTCAATATAATTGAATGTCTGCAATCAAAAACATATTTAACACTGGCAGAAGTGATCGAAACTCATTTGATTGTGTCTGCTAGTGTTACGTATGTGCAAGATTTTGCACCATAGAGCTCGGTGCATTTGCCTTTTCCA
Organism: Protopterus annectens; assembly: GCF_019279795.1. NCBI lineage: Eukaryota > Metazoa > Chordata > Ceratodontiformes > Protopteridae > Protopterus > Protopterus annectens. Next base: position 550,628,279 of record NC_056736.1, on the reverse strand, counting down.
CACTGGAGAGAAATCTCAGAGTTGATAAACAAATATACACATATATATATATATATATATATATATATATATATATATATATATATGTGATTAGCAGGGTATGTAGGTTAAAGCCAGAGCATGGTCAAATGGGGCCCTAGGAAGGGTAATGGACTGCCCCTGTGCAGCCGTTCCAGTGTCCCATTACTTGGCTTTTTCTCCCAGTTGTCTTAAACAGTGTTCTAAACTCTCAGTGCGCATACTGTTTTCCGCTTTACTTCTACAATGATTATTTGGATTTAATTTAAAACTTTTTATTTAAAAATTTATAGCACAGACTCCGATTGATATTTGCTAAACAAAACAATGCAGTCTCACAATGAAAACAGACTTACCATTAAAACTTCTCTGGCCTTGAAACTCACATTAATGAAAAAGCATTGAAACCCACATTCAAAGAAAATGCATCTAGCCAGTGGTGGATAAAGTTTACTTTTGGGTTGTCTTCAAATCACTGGTGCCTTGCACACACCTTAGGATCATGCAGACAAGCATGTTTTCTTTGATTCACATTACTAATTGTATTACATTATATTCCTTGTATAACAGAGCACCACTTGTTAGACTGTGTTTTAAATGTGTAGTATTGAACATTTTTCAATAAACAATAAACAAAATGTATGAATCACTAATGACAAAACTACCTCAATCAGAACAGCTCAGCCATAAAAGTCTACTTAAACTTCTGACATTGCACTCCACCAATATCAATCACTATGCACAATCTCTGTAGAAGTAAAAGTCATTTGAATAATTCCACATTAGACACCTGTAACTAATGAAGAGGTTGCTGTTAGCAAACAACTTTATATTTCAGTGTTTCATCTACGAATTCAGTGGTTGCTGCCCTCGAACAATAAATTGCCTATGTTGCACTAAAAAATGGTAAGCTGGTAATATTGCAGTAGTGAATGGATGGAATACTGACAACAGGTTCATCCTTACTAGTCATTCCATCCAAAGAAGGGCATACTTAGGAATGCAGCACCCCACCTCCCCTAAAATACAACACAGAACCAGCAATCCATATACATGCTGTGGGAGTAAAACCCACAGCTTTCTGCTTAAAAAGCAAGTATGCTTCCTGTTACGCT
>NC_056736.1:550482146-550622146 GCF_019279795.1 Protopterus annectens | reverse complement strand
CTCTTGTGAGAGTCCCACTTTTTTATGCTTCTGCATTTCTCTTTATCTACACAGAATGGTGTTCCCCTTCCCTAAAGACATCTTTATGGAAGACCTTTCATATAATGAAGAGACATTACAAATACACATACAGCAAAGCTGTAGGAAGGAACATAGCCAGACAGCATTAAAAAAAAGCAACTGACATTCTCTGTTGCTTTTTTAATGCTGTCTCGCTATGTTAAAATTGTTTAACATAGCGTGACAGTTTGTAAAAAGCAAAGGAGATCTTGCTTTCTCCGTTGCTTTTTACAAACTGTTTCGCTATGCTAACGGCTCCGTTGCTTTTTTTAAAGCTGTCTCGCTATGTTAAACCCATTTAACATAGTGAAACAGTTTGTAAAAAGCAACGGAGATCTTGCTTTCTCCGTTGCTTTTGCTCACAGCTCTGGTGTACTTCGTAGGCATATGCATGTGCAGTGCATCAGAACTGCCGCAGAATACCAGACAGCTGTGGAAGGGCAGCAAGGAGGCATTATACAATGCCATTATTTAAGAAAATTAATTATTGTTTTCTTAAATAATGGGCAGGATTCACGATGGCTTGCACAGAGTCTAAGAGTAGTGTAAGACTCCATGCAGCCATCGCTATCCAGGAACAGCCTGTATGTGCGTGTAAGAGAGCACCTAAAACGGCTCTTACACGGACAGGGCGTGAATATGCTAATTACCTCACTTGCAGCCGAACTGAGGTAATTTCGTGATCCAGGAAGCAGAAACATGCCCATGTAAGAGCCGTGTTATCTGCAGAAATGTACTCAGTTGACAACTGAATACCATTCTGCAAATAACACAATGGAGCCTTGTCAGCTCCAAATAAAGGTTGCAAATGTTCCAGGCAGCATGCCAATGGCCAAATATGTGGCCACTGGCAACGTACCCTGATGCAAAAATAAAATAAAAATGTTTTTTTTTTTTCGGCGATGTATAAACGTAGCGCAATGCCGTGCAAACTGGCTGCGCTATAAAAAAAACAGAAAAATAAAAATTTTAAACCCACAAACATGGGTTTTATGCAAAGCATGAATTTACAATGTAAGGGACTAGCAGGCTGAAAACAACATGGCCACCGAGTAGGGGTTGCTAAGGGGGGAAGCTGAGAGTAAGGCATGTAACTAAGCATTAGTAGGCAATCCTATGTAAATGAGTTGTAGGATAGTGAATCGTACTGTCACATAGCAAATGAGCACATTCTGTGCAGTGTAGGAGTAGGATAAGGGGGAGTAACAGAGTAGGAGATAGGTGACATCACAGGGGGGAATGTATGAAAGAAATGAAGCTCATTGGAGCACAGTGGCATGTGAAAGATGTCAGTCACACATCATAGAAAGAGGAATGTCAACAAGTAGGCATGGGAAAGCCAAGAAATAGAAGGTGTACACTATGGATAACACCAAAGTTTCTTGCTGGGCGTGCATGCGCGCATGTGCGGGCTAAGAGGCACAAGTAAGATAGAGTGCGCGCGTGTAAGCGTGAGTGCACGCGTTTAAGGCAGAGTAAGCATGTAGGAGCCTGTTTAAAGACTTGTAAACTTGTTTGTGCTGCAGTGTACGCATTTTAACCTGAATAAGCAGATTGTAGCCCGTCTAAGCATGTGTACGTGCGTGTTAGCCGCTGTGAGCATGTTTTCACTGGTATGAGCGTCACTCCGCTTTGAGGAAACAGAAGGGAAAAAGGAAGCAGGAGAAATAGTAGGAAGCTAACAGGGAATACTGGCAGAGCTAGCCGGTGAAAACAATCAGAAGCAGGCAATTACACAGACAGAACAGTAGTCCAGCCCAGCACTTAAAACTCTGCAAACAACCGTGCAGTATGTTTCTCTCAAGAGACACTGCAACAGAGAAGTAAGCTATTAGAAGTGAAAACTGAAAAAGCTTCACTCAGACCAAAAATGCTAGGGGCTGCCATAGCTGTTATAAGGAGACATATGCAACTTGCTGAGGGTGATGACTATGCAAATGCTGCCGGACAACCCACAGTGAGGAGACGGAGAAGAGTGTACAGGCCCAGGGTCACCTACCAGGGGTTACATGAGCTGGAGATAGTGGAGCACTATAGAGTGGACAGAGACCTCCTACAGCAAATTGTTGAGATGTGCAGGACACACCTCATACACAGAACCAACAGAGGGGAACCCATCCCAGTGGAAACCAAGGTATGTGTTGGCCTAAGAATACTAGCAACAGGTACCTTCCAGAGACCAACTGGTGATATGATGGGGATATCACAGGCATCAGCATCCAGGGTACTGCACCAGTTCCTGGATGCCATGTCAGCACATGTCGGTGATCATGTATATTTCCCCAATTCCTGTGAGGTATTGGCCAGCAAATAGCGGAATACCCTGAGGTAGTGGGTGCAATAGACTGCACGCATATACGCATCAATGCCCCAACTGGTGAGCGGGGTAGGGCCTACATTAACCGCAAGGGCTTCCCCTCCATCAACTGCCAGGTCATGTGTGATGTCCAGGGCATAATAATGAATGTGTGTGCTGGCTGCCCTGGAAGCTACCATGATTCCCATATCTGGCATTTGACGCAGCTGTACAAGACATTTGCCAATGGGGACATCCCACATGGCCACTTAGTGGGGGATGCTGGCTACGCACTGGAGCCGTGGCTGATGACATCCATCAGAAATGCACACACCTGAACAAGAACGCCATAATGAGGGACACACACAAACACAAAATGTAATCGAGCGTGTGTTTGGGCTGCTCAGTTCACGGTTCCAGTGCCTGGACACATCTGTTGGAGCCTTGCAGTACTCACCAACTACATGTACCCAAATTGTCATGGTATGTGCTATGCTACATAATATGATTCTGCGAAAACAGCTGCAGCAGGACCAGCATAGGGCTGGGACAAACAGCCCTGCACCATTGCCAAGCCAATCACAGGCAGAGTGTGACTCGGAGGAGGAACAACCTGAGCCTGCCCCAGTAGGCAGAAGGAGGCGTGCCCAGTATGCCTTGGCCTTGGCAAAGAGGCAATGCATAGCACATACACTGGCTCAGTAGGAAACCTGGAAATGATACCTCTCTCTGACTCACACATATAGTAAAAGGGATGCCTAAGTTGACACAACCTGCTTTCAAACATGTACAGGGAGTGTAGTATGTGCATCCAACATAGACAGCCCTGCAGCACCACCTGAGGCATGATTGCCATGTGTTAAGCAATGTAACACCATGTAGTATATACAAACTTGATGACCCTGACTAACATCCTACCCTCACCAAGTATGATGCCACAATATGAAGACAAGATGATCAATTACAATAATTGGCTTAAGTATTGCTGTTAGTCAAAGGGAATCCAATGTGTGTCAGCCTGGAATGACATGCTGCGCAAGACATGATGCTCCACCTGCTAGGGATGGCATGCACCTATCACTCCTGGCCTTTTGGATACTGGCAAAGGCTGTTGTCACCCCCACTGTGCCTTGAATAGGTAAGGCTCAAAACACAAACCCACCTCCAGAGGTATCACAAGGGAAAAGAACCTAGACGTAATGCTACCCAATGCCAGAAGTCTAAACTGCAAGATGCATGCAGTCCAAACTCTCCTCAGCATGGAGAATGTTGATATCTGTTCTGTAACAGAAACCTGGGTCAAGGCTCATAAGAGCACCCTAACACTACCAGGTTACACCTGATACCATGCTTTACAGCCCCAAAACATGGAACAAACTACAAAAGGAGGGTGACTATCAATAATTGTCAAGGATAACCACACCCCCAGGTTGGTACCACAACAAGAAACAGCATGGACTATCCACGGGCAAGTAACAGTGGCTAAAACTGCCTCCCAGTTTGTAGCCTGCTACAGACCACCCTCCTAATGCCAGGAACTGCACTTGGCCTACTTTGGAACACAGGAAAATATCAAGGTCTTTCCAAACAACATTATATTGGGTGACTGAAAATACTGAAACATAGACTGAGAGCATTATTCTAGCTCCAACACCCTAGGCCAAAGGTTCATAGAATTCATAAACCAAAATGCTCAGGAACAACTTACCACTCCCACAAGGGGGGTAAGCATACTGGATGTGATAATCAGCAACATGGGTACTCCATGCCCAGATGAGAAGTGTATCCCTCACTGGTAAGATCAGACCATAGTGTAATCACAATGGATATTCACATCCTGACCCCAGTCCCTGGGCAGAAAACCACAGTTAAAAACATGTGTAAAGCAAATGTTGCACTCCTCCAAACTGATGTGGAATCCATTAAAGGCCTTGTGCCTGTGGAAAATATGGGACACACCTCAGAACCCTTTATAAATGTATTCTATGAACACTTTCAGGAATGCATGCGATTATGCAATCCCAAATAAAACCAAGACCCAATTCCATACACACAGGCATCTGGCCTGGTGGACCCCAGCCATTACCAAACCATGCAAGAGAAGGAGGAAGCTACTACATGATAGAGCAAAACCCAAAAAGGGAAGTAATCTCTGATCAGTATTATGGCAAAAAACTATGGGCACACATAAAATCCACTAAGGCCAGCTACAACATGTTGAATCTGGGAATCTTGAGGCAATGTTACACCTGCCCCATGTACACAGACAACCCCCTCCTCCCCCCAACACATACAAATATATGTGAGAGATGCAACTATTTATCCAAACTGGAGGCCGAGCTCTCTCAACTCAGTACTGGAAAAACCAGTCAGGAGGAGAAGGTAACCACACACACCACAAACCCAGTCTCACATAGACCTATCACAACTGCAAACCAAAGACATAAACACACAAAAACATTCCTGGAGGCTCTAATTAAAAATTTACCAAATCAACAGAGGCCTCCAAAGCAGACACCCAAGCAACCACTACCTCAAAACATAGCACATGCAACATAGTTCACAAAGTCAGTGTGCCAAACAGTCACAGCCCTTAAGGACAAACAACATGCCTGATACACTTCTAATAGGTGACTCCATAGTCAGACACACTGATGTCCTGCTCACCAGACTGAACAAGGAAAAGATTACAGTAAGCTGCCTGTTGGGCACTACAATCCCCCACATAACACAAGCAATCAGGTCACTCCAAAGCAAGTACAAATATGACTCAGTCATTGTCCATGCTGGTGTGAATGACCTGAGACATACCTCCCTGGAATACATGAAAAGAGACATAGAGGAGCTCTCTGATTATGTAGCCCAGGCCGGTATGACCCTGACCCTGAGCAGCATCTTACCCTCACCATGAATGATGCCACAGTACAAACACAGAATGATCAGCTTTAACAATTGGCTCAATTACTGGTGTCATTCCAAGGGGATCCAATGTCTGTCTGCTTGGGATGACATGCTTGACAAGCCATGCTGCTTTGCCAGGGATAGCTTGCACCTGTCACCCCTGGGCTTCTGGATATTGGCTAAGGCTCTTGCCACCTCCATAGTGCCTTTTTTAGGCATGGCTCAGAAGACAAACCCACCTCCCTAGAAAACATAAGTGGAAAAAAAAATAAGGGTAATGCTGCTCAATGCCAGAAGTCTAAACCTCAAGATGTCTGTCCAGTGACGGAAACCTGCTTCAAGGCTCCTGAGAGCACCCCAGCACTACCAGGTTATACCTGATATCATGCTTTTCGGCCCCAAAATCTGGACCAAACCACAAAATGAGGGGGAGTATCCATATTCATCAAAGATACCAACACCTCCAGGTTACTGACAATGCACGAAGCATCGGAGACCATCCATGTGCAACTAACCGTAGGCAAAACTCCTGTACAGTTTGTAGCATGCCACAGACCACCCTCTCAAACCCAGGAACCCCACTCAGCCTTCCTGAAGTCACTGGAGATTATGAATGTCTCTCCAAATACCAAACAAGGTAACCACAAATTACGACATAGGTGGTAATCCATTACATACGGAAGAAGTAATCAGGGACCTAGGGACACAAGTGGACAGTAACCTCTCATTTGACACTCACATTGCCAAGGTGGCTAGGAAGACCTTCTATATTGGCCACCTTATCATGAAAGGATTCACATCTACATCAAGAGAGGTCATTGTGCCCCTATACTCTTCTCTTATCAGGCCCATAATTGAGTACAATGACCCATTTCGGATGTACCTTACCCCACACCTGCAGCAGTTAGAAAGACCCCAAAAGTACCTCGCCAAGAGGATAAAGGGTCTCAAACATTTGTCATATGCTGCCCGGCTAAAGAAACCCCAGCTGTATTCAGTCACATACAGCCTACTGAGAGGCGATGTATGCCCGACGTACAAGGCCAAATCCAATCCAGAATTAATGGACATGCTCCACCTCAGAAAATCCAAATCCATCAGAGCTGCGAGAGCGAGAGATTTCAACCTCAACACATAAATAAATAGGATATGCTGGATGGACAGATTCATAACCCAGAGGCTCCTTACATTCCGGAACAGAATCCCAGTCCATGTTAGGCAGAGCCCCTCACTGACTCTCTTCAAGAGAAATCTTGACGAATGGATGGGAGATCGTAGATTTACACTGGGGGGTCATCACTGTGTCACGTCTAGACAGAGGCACAGTAAAGTAAACCCTAAATGGGCATAATATTCACATTGCAATGGGTGGCGAAAGACACACACTGGGTAGGCTTATAAATGCCCTAGGGCAGATAGCCTAGTATGAACCTATGAACCTATGAAGATACAAATTGTACAGGACACTAAGGATAATCACAAGGCTTTCTTAACCGATGGTAGGAACCTTGGTGGGAATTCACAGATATGCTCTGAATTACTCAAATATTACAAACAATACACCAACCCCACACACATTGCCAACATCCAACCTGACAGGTTCAGTGCAAACTCCCCCCCCCCACCAAAATGCCAAATATCTATCTCAACAGAGTGCTGGCCCCCTGACATTGCAGATGCTGAGGTAACAGCCAGCATCATCAAAGCAAAACACACAGCATCAATGGTACGAGATGGTGTCCTGGGCTGCGTCCAACATGAACTCCAAGAAGAATGGAACACCAAATAACACTACTGCTCAATCTCAGCCTTACCACAGGATATGTACCCAAAGAGCAGTGTACAGCAACAGCGGTCCCTCTCCACAAAGGTGGTGGCTGAATGGATACTGCAAACTATCACCCCGGAATCCTGACAAGCTTGGTCTGCAAAGCTATGGAAAGGATCATCATGGACCTCAGAAATAAAGATATTGGGGACCTACAGACACTGGACCCTACCCAGTGTGGCTTTCTTAAGGGCAAATCCTGCCCCTTAAACATGTTTGACTAATTTGAAACAGTCATCAAGGCCATTGATGAGGGGAATGTGGTCCACACAGCCTATCTGGACCTTGCAAAAGCCTTCCATACAATACCACACTTGTTCATTATAGATAAGCTCACCAGCTTAAATATAACCCCCTATGTCAGTAGATGGGTTGCAAACCAGCTCAAAGACAGAACTGACATGGTCAGAAATGCTGCAGCCATGTCAGACTACAAACCAGCTACAACTGGCATCCCACAAGGCTCGGTCCTGGGACCTCCCTTGTTTGGTATATATTTCCCATAGGTACAGGCCAACATGGAAGGACTGTGTCTGAACAAGTTTTCAGATGACTACAAACTGAGCACCATATCTGACCCTCTAGCTGACACAAGCATCCTACAAAAGGGCCACATAGAAACAGACAACTGGTGCCAGAGCCATGTCATCAAACTAAATGCAGAAAAGTGTATAGTCATCCCCTTTGGAAAAACAGTAAGTGCCCACCAATTACCACATAGGTGTTAACCCATTAAGTACTTTAGAAGTAATAAGAGACCTGGGGACACAAGTTGATAGATATCTTGCATTTGACAACCATGTGGCTGTAGTGGTTACATTAACATGCCATATACCCACCTAATCATGAAAGTATTCACATCTAGATCGGGGGGGTCATCGTGCCTCATCAGTCATCCTTCATCAGCCTCACAATTGAGTACAATGGCCCCTGTGGGATGTACCTCAGCAGACACCTCCAGCAACTGGAAAGACCCCAAAAGTACCTCACCAGGAGGATCAAAGAGCTCTAACAGATGCCATGTGTTACCTGATTAAACAAACTGCAGCTCCACACAGTGCCATACTGCCTGCCTAGAGGCAATCTGTGCCTGATGTATAAAGCCATGTCCAAGCTGGAATCAATGAACATGCTTCACCTTGTAAAAGGCTGACCGCCTTAAAAAACTCCAGCTATACTCTGTCGCATATCGTCTACTCAGAGGCGATCTCTGCTTAACATACAAGGCCATGTCAAACCCAGAGCTGTTGGACATGCTACACTTAAAGAAATCCCAATCCCTCAGAGCTACACGCTCCAGGGATCTAAACCTTGTCATCACAATAAACAAAACATGCTGGAGGGATAGGTTCCTGACCCAGAGACTCCCCAGACTCTGGAATAGATTGCCCATACATGTCAAGTAGAGTGCCTCTTTGGACCTCTTCAAGAGGAACCTTGACATTTGGATGGGAGAAAGGAAATTCATCCCAGGGATCACGTCAGTCGCCCTGCTAGACAGGGGTCCAGGAAAGTAAATAATGTGGGAAGAAATAGCCAGGGAATTGTTATGGCTAGGCTTGTATAGGCCCTAGGGCTGATAGCCTAGTACCAACCTATGAACCTATGAACCTATGAAATCTGAATGCCAGTGAGCTATGCACATGAGAGACCTGAACCCCAGCACTGACATAAATAGGACATGCTGTAGTGATTGATCCATAACCCAGAAGCTCCCTTCACTCTTGAGTAAACTCCCAGTACAGGTTAGTCAGAGAGTCCTTCATTGACTCTCCTCAAGAGGAATCTTGATGAGTGGATGGGAGATGGTAGGTTTACCCTGGGTATCACTTTTATGTCATGGGTAGACAGAGGCACAATATACTAACCTTGAAATATGTCATGGCAAACTCCAGTTACAATGTGTGTTGAAGGACAAATACACTCTCTGACTAGCATTAGAAATGGCCTAGGGCACATAGCTAGTGTTTGTCAATGTCCACCCAAGTTGCGGAATACACTACCAATGTTGGACAAGCCCTAGTTTAAGTAGTCCATATCTGAACAAAATGCAACATGGCCATATTTGCACAAGGGCCCTTAACCAGTCTGGTGTGCTCACTATGAATATTTAAAGCAGTGATAGGACTGAAACCCAGGATACTGTCCACCACAGTGAAAGTACTGAACCAGTACACTATACGATATTACAGTGTTTGGTCAGTATGAAAGGATGTTGACAACTGTATGCAAACTATCCCATGGAAACCCTGCAGGCACAGTATAATCCCTGTTGGGTTCAGACACAAAGCAGTTGGGCAGTAAGAACACAACATGACTTCCAACACACAACTATAAATGTGAAATATTGTTGAAGTTCACACACAACCGCAAATGTGGTGGACCTCAGATTTCAATATATGGAAAGCTCACACTGGGCATGTTCGCACACTTTGATAAATGAGACATATGTCAGGCAACAAGCCGTGGAAAGCCTGAACTGGGCATGCTCACACACACTTAGGCCATGTCTCAGTTTAGCAGTTGGCCACACATATCTGGCATTTGTATGTGTTAAGCCAGGAACCTCCCACAATACAGCAATCTGCCCAGTGCACACAGCTAAATGACAACAGAGACATAAGTAAATTAGTGGATCCCTCTCATATTCAAACATCTTCCACAGATACACAAGTTGTTCATAGAAACAGGGAAAGCTATGGCAATAAAGACCTGCAAACAATTTATCAGCAACAAATATTGTGCATCTGAAAATTAAACATATGGGTGTAGAGGTCAATACTAGGCTGTTTGCCCTAGGGAATACATAAGCTTAGCCAGAGTGTGTTTGGCGTCTGCCTCCCCAGTACAGTAGGCTACTGTGCCTCTGTAAAGTAGGTCACAGAAGGCACCGTTTAAGGCTAGTGTGCTGTGCCTCCAGCAAGCAGGGACACAGTGGAGATCCCAGGGGTTGAATTTGCAATGTCACATCCATGTGGCTGGAGTTTGCTGGAAGAGGGTTGGCGAGGACTTATAACAGTAATTGGGCATCAATTACAGACTGAGGGGAGCCTTATCTGCAGTGTCTGGACAATTTCACTGTCAACACTTTGAAGTGATGATTTTGAGGGATTGAAGTGTCTTGCCAATACTGTTCAGAGACGTCCTCCCTCTGTGGGATATTGCTCTGTAATGTATTAGCTCCCTCCTTCTGTTGTACAGCTTATATATGGCTGGTGTACACCAGACAGGTCCCCTGTTGTGGAGGAGTCTTGGGTTTATTTGGGATAGCATGATCAATGCAAACCTTCCAGATGCTCATAGAATGCAATTGTCAAGGATTATGCAGAGTGTCCTGTATAATCCTCCAGCATGGGTCCTTTGAAGTCTTCCACCCCAGTCTTCACAAGTGCAAAGTCTGCTTTTGATAAATACTTTGCAGTGACTTCCTTGCCTGAGGGTGGTGATGGGATATGGATGTCCAGGGAAAGTTGGTTATGGTCAGATATTAACAATGGTGGTCTACCTCTGGTGTGGAACATAGAGTCCCCATGTTGCAGATGGTCAGGTCCAATATGTATTCCCCCTTGTGGCTGTGGTGATTGGTCCTGCCATAGCACATGGATTCACAAATTGTAGTGGCTGTAGGGTGATGTTGTTGATGCCCGAGTAGTTCCCCCACTCAATATACCTGTACCTGAAGTTAACCACTGTAATGGTGTATGTGAACACCTTCATATCCTACACTGTTCCCAGGGAAGCAAAGTGTGGTTCCTGGATATGGGAGGGGTGGTCTGAACTGGTTGTGTTGTGTGTTACAGGTCCTGTGGTCACAAAGCATGGTATAAAACATAACCTGGCAGTGCTGATGTGTATATGTGACCCTGATATCAGCACCTTATAAGTATAGCAGGAGAAGAAAAACAGCCCAGCAATGCAAATAGCGCACTCTGCTAATGTGTCTTTCTCAAGTGTCATAGCATAGGTAGGTAGGGGTGTGAATCCTACAATAGTGTGTGTGCAATTCTGTGTGAAAGAAATGTCCCTTTTGGCAACTAGAAGAACACACAACATGATTTACATTCCTCTTTCTAAACACTGATGATGTCAGCACCCTATAAGTATAGCAGGAGAAGAGAGACCTCATAGCAATGCAAATAGCACACTCCGCTAATGCGTCTTTCACAAGTGGCATAATATAGCTGGGTAGGTGTTTGAATCCTGCAATAGTTATGTGTAATTCTATGTAAAAGAAATGTCCCTTTTGGCAACTAGAAGAACACACTACATGATGTACATTCCTCTTTCTAAACACTGATGATGTCAGCACCCTGTAAGTACAGCAGGAGAAGTGAAACTTCCCAGTAATGCAAATAGCGCACTTCGCTAATGCATCTCTTTCAAGTGTTATAGTGTAGTTAGGTAGGGGGTTGAATCCTACAGTAGTGTGTGGGAAAGAAATGTCTCTTTTGGCAACTAGAAGAACACACTACATGATGTACATTCCTCTTTCTAAAAATTGATGATGTCAGCACCCTATAAGTAAAGTAGGAAAAGAGAAACCTCCTAGCAATGCAAATAACACACTCCGCAAATGCATCTCTTTCAAGTGTCATAACATAGTTAGGTAGGGGCTTGAATCTTACAATAGTGTGTGTGCAATTCTGTGTGAAAAAAATGTCCCTTTTGGCAACTAGAAGAACACACTACATGATGTACATTCCTCTTTCTAAACACTGATGATGTCAGCACCCTATAAGTACAGCAGGAGAAGAGAAATCTCCAAGCACTGCAAATAGCACACTCTGCTAATACATGTTTCTCTCAAATGTCATAACATAGTTAGGTAGGGGTTTGAATCCCACAAATGTCGTGTGTATTTTTGTCACACAGTTTGTCCATGTGTGTTGGGTGTTGCTATTAATATTGTATGACATATATTATATCAGTAATTTCAATGCACACATGAGGTATGTGTGTGCCACATAGACATATGTACCTGTGACCTTAAATAGTTCCCATGTGTGAAGCCTGCCTCATGTGAATACATGGAATTTGCATTACACAACTTTTTGACTGTGGTTTTCTGTGCAGGAGCTGCAGTTGGCAAGTGAATATACAGTGAGAATAGTCTATGGTGTCATCTTACCAGTGAGGGATACACTTCTGGTCTGGAGCATATAGTCCACATGTTGGTGATGATCAGGTGCAGCATGTTTTCCCCTCTTCTGGGAGTGGTAACAAGTTGTTCCATAGCATTTGAGTGTATGGATTCTAGGAACCTTTCGCCTAGGGTGTTGGAGCTACAGTAATGCTCCCAGTCTATGTGTGGGTAAATGAAGCTGCCCAATATATTGTTGTTTGGAGACACCTGCATATATTCATGTGTTCTTAAATAGGCCAAGTGGGTTACCTGGATTTAGGAGGGTGGTCTGTAGCAGGCTATGAACTGGAAGTCAGTTTAACCCGCTGTTAGTTGCACATGGATAGTCTGTGATGCGTCACGCTGTGGCAACAACCTGGGGGTGTGGGTATAGGTTCATAGGTTTATAGGTTCATACTAGGCTATCTGCCCTAGGGCATTTATAAGCCAAGCCAGAGTGTGTTTGGCCTTTGCCACCCATTTTAAATTAATGTTGCTATGCCCTTTTTCAAGGTTAGTATACTGTGCCTCTGTCTAACAGCGGCACAGAAGTGATACCCGGAGTAAACCTATGATCCCCCATCCACTCATCAAGATTCCTCTTGAAGAGAGTCAATGAGGGACTCAGCCTAACCTGGACTGGGATTTTATTCCTGAGTGAAGGGAATCTCTGGGTTATGAATCTGTCCCTCCACTATGTCCTATTTATGTCAGTGCTGAGGTTCAAGTCTCTCGAGCGCATAGCTCCATGGGATTTGGATTTTCTGAGGTGCAGCATGTCTATTAATTCCGGGTTGGACATGGCGTTATACGTCAGGCACAGATCGCCTCTGAGCAGGCGGTATGCCACTGAGTATGGAGTTTTGTTAACTGGGCAGCATATGGCATCTGTTTGAGGCCTTTGATCCTCTTGGTGAGGTACTTTTGGGGTCTTTCTAGTTGCTGCAGGTGTCTGGTAAGGTACATCCCAAAAGGGGCATTGTACTCAATTATGGGCCTGATGAGGGATGAGTAAAGAGGCACAATGACCTCCCCTGATCTATATCTGAATCCCTTCATGAATAGGTGGGCTATATAAAATGTTTTTCTAACCACTTTGGCCACGTGGTTGTCAAATGAGAGATTGCTATCAACTTGGGTCCCCATGTCCCTAATTACTTCTTCCATACTTAATGGATTACCACCTATGTGGTAATTTGTGGGCACTTTGTTTTTTCCAAAGGGGATGACTATACACTTTTTGGCATTTAGCTTGAGGCCATGGCTCTGGCACCAGTTGTCTATTTCTATGAGGCCCTTTTGTAGGATGCTTGTTTTGGCTGGAGAGTCGATTATAGTGCCCAGTTTGCAGTCATCTGCGAACTTGGTCAGCCAAAGTCCTTCCGTGTTGGCCTGTACCTCCGAGAAATATATACCGAACAGGAGAGGTCCCAGGACTGAGCCTTGTGGGATGCCACTTGTAACTGGTTTGGAGTCTGACATGGCACCAGCAATTCAAACCATGAGGGTTCTGTCCTTGAACCAGTTTGCAACCCATCTAGTGACATAGGGGTTTATATTTAAGCTGGTGAGCTTATCTATAATGCCCGAGTGGGGTATTGTATTGAAGGCCTTTGTGAGGTCCAGGTAGGCTGTGTGGACCACCTTCCCCTCGTCAATGGCCTTGGTGACTGTTTCAAAGAAATCGACCAGGTTTAAGAGGCAGGATCTGCCCTTAACAAAGCCAAACTGGGTAGGATCCAGTGTCTGGAGGTCCCCACTATCTTTATTTATGAGGTCCATGATGATCCTTTCCATAGCTTTGCAGACCAAGCTAGTCAGGCTTATGGGGCGATAGTTTCCAGGATCCGGTGAGGCACCACCTTTGTGTAGAGGGACCACTGTTGCTGTACACCACTCTTTGGGTATATATCCTGTGGTAAGGCTGGTATTGAACAGTAGTTTTATGTTTGGGTTTAGCTCATCTTGCAGTTCATATAGGACGTAGCCCGGAACACCGTCTTGTTCCATTGATGTTGTGTTTTTTGCTTTGGAGAGGGCAGCTCTTACCTGAGCATCTGAGATGTCAGGGGGGCAGCACTCTGATGGGATAGATATTTGCCCTTCTGGTGGGGAGGGGGAGGAGAAGTTTGCGCTGAACCTGTCAGCTAGGATGTTGGCAATGTCTGTGGGTTCGGTGTATTTTTTGTCATTTTGGACTAATTCTGAGCATATCTGGGAATTCCCACCCAGGTTCCTAACATAACTAAAGAAAGCCTTGTGATTAACCTTAGTGCCCTGTGCAATTTTTCTCTCAAAGCTGGCCTTAGACGATTTCATGAGTGCCCGTAGTATTTTGCTAAGACTGATCAGAGATGCCTTCCCTTTTTGGGATTTTCTATCATGTAGTAGCTTCCTCCTTCTATTGTATAGTTTGTTTATGGCTGTGGTCCACCAGACAGAATGTCTGCCTTTGGAGGACTGGGTCTTGGTTTTATTTGGGATTGCATGATCCATGCATTCCTGAAGGTGTTCATAGAATGCGTTTATAAAGGAGTCTGCAGTCTGGGCCGTATTTTCCACAGGCCCGGGGGCTTTGAAGGATTCCACCTCAGTTTTGAGGAGTGTGAAATTTGCTTTAGAGAAGTTTTACACTGTGGTTTTCTGGGCAGGAAGTGGGGTCGGGATGTGAATATCCAGTGAGATTAGTTTATGGTCTGATCTTACCAGTGAGGGATACACTTCTGGTCTGGAGCATAGAGTCCCCATGTTTGTGATGATCAGGTCCAGTATGTTTTCCCCTCTTGTGGGAGTGGTCACAAGTTGTTCCATAGCATTTGAGTTTATAAATTCTAGGAACCTTTAAGCTAGGGTGTTGGAGCTAGAGTAATGCTCCCAGTCTATGTTTGGGTAGTTGATGTTGCCCAATATAATGGTGTTTGGAAAGACCTTCATATTTTCCAGTGTTCTCAGGAAGGCCAAGTGGGGTTCCTGAGTTTGGGAAGATGGTCTGTATCAGGCTATAAACTGGAAGGCAGTTTTACCCACTGTTAGTTGCACATGGATAGTCTCTGATGCTTCATGCTGTGCCACCAACCTGGAGGTGTGGGTATCTTTGACAAATATTGATACTCCCCCTCCTGTGCTGGTTCGGTGCATGTTTTGGGGCTGACAAGCATGGTATGAGGTATAACCTGGCAGTGCTGGGGTGCTCTCGGGAGCCTTGAACCAGGTTTTTGTTACTACACAGATATCGATGTTCTCCATGCTAAGGACAGTTTCCAGTGCATGCATCTTGAGGTTTACACTGCTGGCATTGAGTAGCATTACTATTAGTTTCTTATCCCTTGTGATACCTATGGAGGTGGGTTTGTCTTTTGAGCCTTGCCTAAAAAGGGCACTATGGGGGTAGCAAGAGCCTTTGCCAATATCTGAAAGCCCAGGGGTGACAGGTGCAAGCCATTCCTAGCAAAGCATTGTGGCTTGTCGAGCATGTCATCCAGGCTGACAGGGATTGGATCCCCTTTGAATGACACCAAAACTTAAGCCAATTGTTGAAATTGATCATCTTGTCTTCATATTGTGGCATCATTCTTGGTGAGGGTAAGATGCTACTCAAGGTCAGGGTCATACTGGCCTGGGCCACATGCACAGAGAGCTCCTCTATGTCTCTTTTCATGTAGTCCAGGGAGGTACGTCTCAGGTCATTCACACCAGCATGGACAATGACTGAGTCTTATTTGTACTTGCCTTGGAGTGACCTGAGTGCTTGTGTTATGTGGCACATCCTAGCACCCGACAGGCAGCTCACCGTGACCTTCTCCTTGTTCAGCCTGGTGAGTGGGACGTCAGTGTGCCTGACGATAGAGTCACCTATTACAAGTGTATCAGGTGTGTTGTTTAGCCTTAAGGGCTGTGACTGTTCGGCACACTGGCTTTGTGAGCTATGTGTTGCATTTGTTTTGTTTTGGTGTAGCGGTTGCTTGGGTGTCTGCTTTGGAGGTCTCTGCTGCTTAGGCAGATTTGTAATTAGAGCCTCCAAGTATGTTTTTGTGTGTTTATGTGTTTGTTTTGCTGTTGTGGTAGGTCTATGTGAGACTGGAATTGTAGTGAGTGTGGTTTCCTTCTCCTCCTGACAGTTTTTGCCAGTACTGAGTTGAGAGAGCTTAGCCTCCAGTTTGGCTATATGGTTGCATCTCTCACATGTGTTGGAATTTGTTGGGAGGAGGAGAGGGTTGACTGTGTACATGAGGCAGTTGTAACATTGCCTCAAGTTTCCCAGATTCATCAGCTGGACCAGAGAAGAGATTGACAACTGACCTTTGGACATGCTAGAATAGTATTGGGAATTCCTTTATAATTGACAAAAAAAAGGGCCAATGGGGAACAAGGTACTCAAGGGGAGTTTGTGAGGGGGGAGTGCTTTTAATTTGTTAGTGCTGATTTATATAATTGCTTTAGTGAGCAAGTGCCAGGTAACTTAAATGCAATGTGTTACAGGTAACTTAAATGCAAAAATGACACAGTAACTTTCTTTCAAGTGAAACAAGGAAATAAGTACAGTAAGCAATGCAGATATCACTAGGGATCCACAGAAGCACTGAAAAGCCGCGTTTTAGGTGGAATTAGCATTTCAGGGAAATAACAAGCAAACAAGCATACAAACAAAGCTACATTCAGCAGACCTAGATCTAGTCTATGCTACAGCAAACCAGGTGTACCAATTTCAGTAAGAAACAGTTCAAATATGCAGGCACTATAAGCCTTTAACCGGAAATTCCCAGCTCAGAAGGGCAGAGTCCAGCCTCTCCTCCCACAAGAGGGCAGACCATGAACCTTCTTAATGTAAAATAACTGGCCTGAAGCCCAAGTGCTTAAACCAGAACTAATACACCTTTAGAATAACAGACACTGAGCCCTCAATCAGCAGTTCCCAACTTAGAAGGATGTAAGCTACTTGTCCTGCCACCACAGTATCCTTGACATTTAATGAGACTCTCCCTCCTGTCATAGTTAGTTCTGTGTTTTGGGGCTGTCAAGCATGGTATGAGGTGTAACCTGGTAGTGCTAGGGTGCTCTTGGGAGTCTTGAACCTGTTGTCTATTACTGCACAGATATCAACATTCTCCATGCAGAGTAGAGTTTGGACTGCATGCATCTTGCGGTTTACATATCCGGCATTGAGTATCATTACTTCCATTTTCTTATCCCCTGTGCTACCTATGTAGGTGGCCTTGTGTTTTCAGCCTTACCACCAAAATGCAAAGATGTGCAGAAATTACACTATGGTAATTAATAGTGGTGTACAAAACAATACAATGACAATCATACTGTTAATGCATCAGGCATGCTGGGATATACCCACAATGATATCATTACACTGTTTGTTAACAACATGATAATATTACTACACTTCTATGTAGTCACCCTGTGCATCAGCACCAATTTAACCTGTTCCTGCATCAATGTTACAGATTGCAGGAGGTGGCACAGTTTCATCATATGCACAGGGTGTGTTCTTGGTATGCCTGAGTCTGCCACTGATACAACCAATTGACATGTATTTGTGTGTGTTTGTGAGGGACAACAATACAAGATGGGGCAATGTTGATGCGGTGTGTGCATGTATGTGTTAGCCCTAGGTGTTAGCATTATGCATGTGTGTATGCATGCACACAGTTCCACCTCATGGCTGCCATATACGGGTGTTTGTGGACAGCCACAGACTGTACCTGCCAGGTCATACAGATAACTGTCTCTGGCCACGGACACGGTACCTGTGCCTTGCAGGGGTGCAACGGACAGTATCAGGTACTAAGCCAGACTGGGTACTGTCATCAGAAGTAGTTGGTTGATGACTGGACACATGTCTCTGCTGGGACTGTCCAGAGCCACGTGCACGTGGTCTCCTAGGGCAGTCTGATGACAGCACAGACCCAGCATTGCTGGGGCTGGTACTGGCACTATGAGACTGGCTGTGGGTTTGTTGTCATCTGTGACAACTGCCAGCTGCTGATGTTGCTGGCATACGTCCACTTCGACGCCTCAACCATCCTGCATTGCCCTGGCTCATGGACATGTAGTTGTGGAACAGATCTAATGTGTCCCCCCAACGTCTGTCAATGACCTCGGTGAAATTACGGATGGCAGCCGCAACATCACGCATAGTGTCATTCATAGCAGTGCGATGTGCTCTAAGCTCCCTCAGACCCTGTCTGGTGTACCATTCCATACGTGCCTGTGCCTGCATTACAGCCCAGAACATAGCTGAGGTTGAAAGACCTCTGTGGGCACGTCTGACAGGGGCAGTACGACTACAGATGCTCCCATGAGAACCCCTGGACATCTGCCTGTGTGATACCATGTCAGGACTCTGGCCATGGCTGCTGTGAGGGGATGCATGTGCCACTGATACCACATTACCCTGGTCAATGCCCACTGTATGCTGTCGCTCACCAAAGGACATTGGTGACAATGGATGTATTGGCAGGATGACTGTGCGCATTGATGGGGTTGACTGCTGTGCACTGTCGATTGGCTAACCAACAACAGACTCTGTCACACCTCCCTGTGCCATTACACATGTATCATCATTATCACTATCCCCAGCAGTGGTTTCAGGTTCCCGGCTGCACACCACCAGAGCAACACCAGAACCTGTGAGAGGAGGACAGGAAACACAGTTTACAATGTGTGCACAATGTTAGCACAGATGCACACGGACACATGCACACATGCACACATGCACACATGGGCGCATGGGCACATGCACACATGCACACATGCACACATGGGCACATGCACACATGGGCATATGAACACATGCACACATGGGCATATGCACATATGCACACATGGGCATATGCACACTCCTCAGTACATGAGATACAAACACCCAGACACAAACACCTGCAATCCAACACATAGCAATACTGTTTGAGGGTATTATTACTATTATTATCATTAGTATTAAAAGCATTGTTATTACACACTCACCAGCATGGATTGGCTGCCTTGCTGTTACACCAGAGAGACCTGCACAAATAAGACATTTATTGTCAGTGGGTACAACTGTGCCATTGATACTGTGAATATGATACAGTACAGTAGTACAACAGCTGGCTTTTACAGGTCTACTGCTGATATTGAGAATGTCAATGTTGCACAATAATTTCCAGGATAACAGCTACAAACACAGTACACATCTCACACATGCATAAACTACCAGTGTAGAGAACAGTCTACTATAGATATGGCATGTTCCCTGCATGCTCCATGTCCACATGCTGGGTGGCTCCAGCCTCCATTATTACACGTCTGCGGATGTTGTTGTTGTTGGGCTGGAGCCACAACACTTAGGAGGAGCTCCTCCTGTCTGGTGAGGGGAGGTGTATAGCTGCCCCACCACCTGTGGCAAGCTGTTGCCTGTGGATATCAGACGCATGCTGATGGACATTTCTAATTAAATCACTGCAGTGATGGCGTACCTGCTCATATGTCCGGTTATGCATGCCTATGTCATTTACCCGACGGACAAGGTCTTGCCACAGTGCAGCCCTCTCTTGCTGGTTCTGGCTGGTGTGGGAAAAGAGTGTGGCAAAATCCTGCACCAGGCTCTGGTGTATCTCCTCATCCTCTGCAGCTGAGTACAAGGGGTTGCGCTGGTGCACCATCACCCTGGAAGGAAAAGAAAAATATGTGAGCAAGTATTATGGCACACATAATACTCTACTGTAGTGATATCACTGAACTACCATATATAGCATATGTCTGTCTATTGGGGGATACACATGTAAATGACCACATATCAGTGCTCAGTCAACAACTGTGTGACAGTGCCTGGCACACTCCATACAACAAACTAGTATACACCAGCAGTCAGCACACTGTTTGAGGTCCAATGCACAACCTCACACTGGGGGTATGTATCAAGGTAATGGATGGGGAACATTGTCAACCCATGCAAAGCATGCAATGCACAGTTAAAATTTCACTGGTAATGCACCCTAGTCTTTGTGGCCATACCCCCACCTACACCACAGTCATATACAGGGAACCACAGCACAACATATGTCAATGTAGTATGTTTGTATCCCAATACCTGACACATCTTTCTCTGGCCTCACACCAAGGACACACACTACCATGACAGACACAAAGTCATGCTGAGCAATCACACCATTACAGTCAGTGGCACACTCATTCCACCTCACATAGTTGGTATTGCAATGAGTACATGTGTGTGTGCATTGTGTCATAAGTAGGTAGTGTGCTATTGGCCCTGGGCCTAGAGCAGCATACTGTTATGCTACCCTGCCCGTTGGGACACATGTAATGTGATTGTACTTGCTCCTGTCAAACGGTTACATAGGGTGACTCATATGACATATTACCTATCTGCATAAAATTCAACAGGGGTATGTCTGACATCTACTAATGAGGAACCTTGCTTCTTAATGCTGGGTGGTTTACTCCAGGGTATGGCTTATTTGTGGGTAGGAACCTGTACCTCCACCATGTGCTCTTTACTGCAGTGCCAAGGATGACAGACATAGGTCATTTAGGCTGTGGATATTGTGAGGAGTTACCATGGTTGTTGGACAACTGTTATGGGTGTGACTTAACTATGTATATCCAGCAGTGGTAACCCCTGTGTAGGTAGTATGAAAGGCACTCTATCTGTGGTTTTGTCGGTCACTCTGCATAGGTAATGTGTTTGAGGGCATTATCACTGTTTGTTAGGTATGACTGTGTCCTTCTCCCTATCTGTAGTAGTCATGGGAGGTACATACCGTGTAGGACATTGTGAGGTGTAGAGGGGTACAGTGACCTACATTTCCCTAGCTGACACACCATTTGTGCTGACACGTACCATGTACAGGGATTACAAGACTAGTGTGCCACTGTGAATATCAAAGGGGAAGCTATTGTACACTTGTTTCCCATGTTCCCTTCTGACACATCCAGTAGTAGGCAGGCAACCACCTATGTGGTGGTTAGTGGTGAAAGTGTTTTGGAATGGGGTATGGTACTCCAGTAGCCACACTGGTGTTCAGTCCATGCCTTTGTCACCAGGCACCTGTTGCAATACATCTGCACACATGTGCCTCTCTCAGTATATATATATATATATATATATATATATATATGTATATATATATATATATATATATATATATATATATATAGAGAGAGAGAGAGAGAGAGATTCTGATACATACATATCTCTAGACATTCATAGCTGTCTGTATATGTGTATGTATCGATATATATCTATATATGTATGTGTCTATTACATATATATATATATATATATATGTATATACATATTCTATCTATCTCTATATGTCTATTTATACATCCCTCTCTGTCTATGTACACATATATGCATATTTTATATATATATATATATATATATATATATATATATATATATATATATATATATATATATATATATATATATATATATATATATATATATTTAAATATACATATATATATATATATATATATATATATATATATGAAAGAAGCCTCCAAAACCTTTCTGACAAAGTATAAAAGAAACCACTACCCCAGAGCAAGAACTAAAGAGCAAGCAACGATATGCTTAAAAAGAATTCAAAACTTCCAAAGTGTATGTACGCCCAAGGTTGGCGTCTGTGAGTATACACAAGTTGCAGCAGTTAAATATATCTGTTTAAAGATGGCATCCAATTATCAACTTTATATACGACTTCTCAGTTCATAAAAAGCCACTAAACATAGCATCCATGGATGCGTTGTTCATATTACAGCCGTAGGAGCTAAAGTGAGATATTAAAGCAAGGACTGTCTCTACCGTACAACAGGAACTTCCAAATCCAAAACGAGAGCACAGCTACTTCAGAGATGTTCGCAAATAAATCCACAGAAAGTCGATTACACCATTCGGTTCTAATCAAAAAATAGTTTAATAGTGAGCGCTTTCACGGCTATCAGAAGCCGCTTCTTCAGACAAACAAAGTGGCGCCGATAAGGCGCAGAATTTATACATAATCTAACAAACATGGAGGTCTCCTGCCACAAAGATCTAAGCAGATAATTAAAGTGCTAGTGCTGTATTCTTCAACATCGGGGCTGCAAGAATGCTTCATAGAATAAAAACTTTGTAAACTAAAAACTTTAAACTTTTGCATACCCTATTAAAGATGTATTAAGCTCGCAAGGTTATGCGACAAAAATAATAAACACAATGGTCTACATTCAAGTATCAAGATATGCAAAATGCATATAATTACAACATTATTCAGATAAAGCATGGGGGCGAGTATAAAAGGCAAAATAGTGTGCGTCAACCTCACTGCTAAAGATATATATATATGTACATATCACAATAAAATATATTAACCACAATAAAATATATTAGCCTACACTACAATCATTGAAAACATTAAAAACATTAAAAACTCCTAATGGGCCAAAATTCAATGCAAGTAAACATACGGACAGATATTAATAATGCCATTATGAAATCCGTCAAACTCGCTACTGAAAAGGTGTGCTTATCACTATGAAAATGCAATAATCTATACTACTAATGAGGCAAGATTGCAATTCGAATCAGGTCTGTTAGGTGGGCATGAACGACGACATTTCAAAGATAATACAAATGTCCGAAACCAAGACAAAACTAAAATATAGAACCTCATCGTGGACCTGAATTTCCAAGATGCAAATTCAATAGCATGGTGTTAACAGCAATGTTACCTAAAACTAAGTGTATAAGAATATTTGCATATTAAGGATATAAAACTGGTGTGGACTATAATGTTAAAAACGGCTATGGTCTGATGGTTACTACAAAAATACATAACCAAAATATCATATCAATCAATACATATGTATAGATATTAAAATATTAAAAATCTAATACTAATACATACAACCTCCTTATAAACCCTGAGAACTCACTATATGAATTCACAACAGGGTGTAAACGACAATATTACCTAAAACTATATATGCAGAAATATCTACATATCAAATGTAAGAAAACTGATGTGGACTACGGTACTAAAAACGCCTGTGACCTGCTAGTCACTATGATTATACCTAAACAAATAATGTTGCATTGGCAAAATGTTGCCAAAGCAGTGCAAATAAAGGCATCTAACAATTAGAAGTTATGTCTGATAGGTGTAATCATAGAAACATATATAGACAAAACTAACTCAATGCAAAGGTAGGTCTATAGAAATATATGAAATATATATGCGTGTGCACCTATCTAATAAACGCATGTAAAAAGGAGACAAATCCATCTACACAATATATACAAATGAAATATAAGTTAATAGTATATAGAAAAGGTTATAAAAATAAAAATAAAAATAATAATAATGTGTGCCAGAAATCTGTTATATCTATATGTGGCTAACAATATGTATATCTGGTTGTATCCTCCATAAATATGAAGGGCTTATTAATTACGGAGACCAAAACTAATGCAGAATATTTCAAATACAGACCCTATCAACGAGGGCACATGAACACTGCGAACTAGCAATAACCAGGTATAAACATATATATTCTCAACCCGATAATGCACATGGTGACCATAAAAATCATTCTCCTATTAGACTAACCATCTCCTAACAGAACAGTAGTGCTTTATATAACCTTGGCATTAAAGTATCTAATTTCTAATTAAGGGTAATTATAGTATTAAATAGACCTACAAATTATCTCAGTGGTCTCCCCTTTAAGTGGGGTTTTATTGACAATACTTCATTTAGGCCCTTTTCCCTATGCGCAGCTAACCTGCACATCCATTTTAATTCAGCTTGCTCAGTGAGATTGGTTATATCGCCTAGTCTTATACTAGGTTCCACTATTTGGAGAACTTGAAATAGGAATGTGTGCATTGGACCCTCTCTAAGTGTGTGCTTTGCCAAGGCACTGTATTCCTGCTCTCTGATCAAACAATAGTTATGGTCACGTATCCTTTCTCGGAGAGTTCTGTGTGAATTCATATAGTGAGTTCTCAGGGTTTATAAGGAGGTTGTATGTATTAGTATTAGATTTTTAATATTTTAATATCTATACATATGTATTGATTGATATGATATTTTGGTTATGTATTTTTGTAGTAACCATCAGACCATAGCCGTTTTTAACATTATAGTCCACACCAGTTTTATATCCTTAATATGCAAATATTCTTATACACTTAGTTTTAGGTAACATTGCTGTTAACACCATGCTATTGAATTTGCATCTTGGAAATTCAGGTCCACGATGAGGTTCTATATTTTAGTTTTGTCTTGGTTTCGGACATTTGTATTATCTTTGAAATGTCGTCGTTCATGCCCACCTAACAGACCTGATTCGAATTGCAATCTTGCCTCATTAGTAGTATAGATTATTGCATTTTCATAGTGATAAGCACACCTTTTCAGTAGCGAGTTTGACGGATTTCATAATGGCATTATTAATATCTGTCCGTATGTTTACTTGCATTGAATTTTGGCCCATTAGGAGTTTTTAATGTTTTTAATGTTTTCAATGATTGTAGTGTAGGCTAATATATTTTATTGTGGTTAATATATTTTATTGTGATATGTACATATATATATATCTTTAGCAGTGAGGTTGACGCACACTATTTTGCCTTTATACTGCCCCATGCTTTATCTGAATAATGTTGTAATTATATGCATTTTGCATATCTTGATACTTGAATGTAGACCATTGTGTTTATTATTTTGTCGATAACCTTAAGAGCTTAATACATCTTTAATAGGGTATGCAAAAGTTTAAAGTTTTTAGTTTACAAAGTTTTTATTCTATGAAGCATTCTTGCAGCCCCGCTGTTGAAGAATACAGCACTAGCACTTTAATTATCTGCTTAGATCTTTGTGGGAGGAGACCTCCATGTTTGTTAGATTATGTATAAATTTGCGCCTTATGCGCCACTTTGTTTGTCTGAAGAAGCTTTCTGATAGCCGTGAAAGCGCTCACTATTAAACTATTTTTATTCAGAACCGAAAGGTGTAATCAACTTTTTGTGGATTTGTTTGCGAACATCTCTGAAGCAGCTGTGCTCGCTTTGGATTTGGAAGTTCCTGTTGTACGGTAGAGACAGTCCTTGCTTTAATATCTCACTTTAGCTTCTACGGCTGTAATATGAACAACGATCCATGGATGCTATGTTTAGTGGCTTTTATGAACTGAGAAGTCGATATAAAGTTGATAATTGGATGCCATCTTTAAACAGATATATTTAACTGCTGCAACTTGTGTATACTCACAGACGCCAACCTTGGCGCATATACACTTTGGAAGTTTTGAATTTTTTAAGCATATCGTTTGCTCTTTAGTTCTTGCTCTGGGGTAGTGGTTTCTTTATATATATATATATATATATATATATATATATATAAATATACATATATATAGTTTTTTTATTTACACATACGAATACACACGCTAACATACTGCTAAACATCCATTACTGTACAACCTACATTGTACGTTGCACTACAACCTGCATTGATATGTGCACATAGCAACCTTCAAATACATATTGTATGTCCAGCCTTCACTAACAGTTGCAGTATGTCCCCTGCCCTATGCACATCTTCATATATATATAGATACAGACTGCTAACACATATGGAGGGTTCACAGTATGTAGATTATTAGATTATGTAGTTTACATTACCTTTGTTTCTCACTGCTGTTTGGGATGGCTTGCTGCTGGCTGGCCTGCTGATGGTTGGCTTGATGTTTATTATTTTTATTTATTTATTTATTTATTTTTTGGTGTGTCTCTCTCTCTCTCTCTCTCTCTCTCTCTCTTTCTCTCTGTCTCTCTCTCCGGTTTTTGCAATGAAACTATTGCATGTGTGGACTGGGAGTACAGGCTGCTTTTGTAGGTATCTGCACATGTGCATGTGATGGCCTCTGCACCAATTGTTAGCCAGCATTTACTAATTGCATGCAGCCTGCTGTGTGGTAATTGCAGTTCTCACTGTGATTTCAGGACAGTGCTATAAAATGTTAGGTTAGGTAGGCGTAGCCCTTTCAGACTTTTAAGGTGGGGACCATGCTGGTATGCTGTGGACACTGTTCTGTGAGTATAAAGGTTGGTATGTCTCTCATATTTAAGGCTGTGTTGTAGGCACTGAAATTCATGTTGTACTGAAACCTGACTATTGCTTCCTCCAGTTCATTCTTCTCAGTGTGTATGTTAACTGACACCTAATAATACTAATACTGTTTAAATGGGAGTATGTGCTTTCCTGTGGGACTTGTGGATTAACTGGTATACAGCAGTGGCTCTTGCAATTTGTTGCTATGGCTTCAATATTTAGCCTTTATATTCACTCCTTGAAGGCCTGCTAGGTGTCTTTACTGGAATGTGTTGCTATGGCTTTCCTATTTTCCATTTACATTCACTCCTTGTAATGCTTGCTATATTTCTTTCAGAAGCAATTCCTTATATGTTTGGTGTGGTTTGGTGGTACTGCATGCAGTGTGGTCTGGCCAAGGTGTGGGGCTTGACACCTACAAGGGTATTTTATTTTCCTGCTGAGCAGTAGTGGGGCCTTGTACTTTGTACTAACAGTTATGGATAGCAGGCACATGCAGCGCTTGTAAACTGCTATACTGTCCTTATTTTATTAGTTGGCTACATCCTTTGATATTTTTGGGTTGTACTCCTACATGAGGGTGTGCTTGTGGAAGCAATTCTACAGCTATTCACAGAGTGTGTGACAGCAGACAGAATGATATGCCTGTGAATTTGTGACACTTGCAGGACTCAGATACTCTCAGGTGTATCTTTTATCACCCTCAGGGAATGGTACATATCAGTGGGATACACCCGTGATATATTTAAGATATTCTGCAGTTGTGACTGTGGGGTATTTTGAGCATATGTATTACTACACCATTGCTGACATGCAAGTAGTGCATACATTAAGTAATTGACAGTTACCATTACGTGAGATTCCACACCTTTCTGCCTACTGTTAGTACATTTCACAGGGAGTCAGTGGGGCACAGTTATCATTTGTTTTCAAATCAGGAACATCCCTGTAAATCACTCACAGTTGTGAGGTCTGGCCTCTTACCTATTCAAATATGGCGGTGTTTACCTTGCTCTGATATTGTGTGTGGTTTGCAAGATGCTACTGTCACATTATTACCTACTAGCTACCTACTAGCATGGCTGTTTCTCTTCTCACACTAATGTAATGCAAATCCACAAGAATTGCCAGTAAAGATACAAGAAAAGCTTTGTGTAATAGCCTTCCTATATTCCCTTTACATCCAGTCCTACTATTTCATGATATATTGCTTTCAGCACAAAGTTCTTGTATATCAGTCATGGCTTAGTGGAAAGTCATACAAAGTAGTGTTTCCAAGGTCCTGGGTTTGACACTGACAGAGGAACTTTATTTTGCTGCTGAGCAAACTACAGGCCTTGTCATTCAGAGTGACTAAGGCACTTTTAAGCAGTTGTAAGCGGGTTAGTGCTGGTTTGCGCAGAGCTCATGCATGCGCACTGTCGCTTAGCTTTGCGTACACACGCTTAGCTAAGCGCACACAAGCACACACCCGCTGACTACTGCTTAAAAGTGCTTACTCTCGCGCACACACCCGCTAATTTCTTTGAAAGAAAAGAAAATGCGGAGATAGGAAAGTGGTGAGGGCACAAAGAGGGTAGGACAGTAGGAAAACAAGCTCCGGATTTGCAGGAAGGATGTAGGAAAGGCCCATAGCTGCCCATTTCTTTATCAGCAATAGCTGTGCATATGTGTGTAATTTGGTGTGGAATTTGAAACCTTCCACCCCTGAGAGAGGGGTGAGGACAACAAAATATGTTGTACAGCCAATTGTAATTACCAGTTCACATGTCCAGCAGACATGTCTGCAAAATGGGCAGCTATGTATGGGGTGTAATTTTTTGGCGGGAACAGAGTGCCCTTTTTTTTATTTTGTTTTCAGGTGAGAGTGGAATGTGAGGTACAGGAAGTAGGTATATTTGGGGAGGTAGGTAGGGGAGGTTAACAGACAAGACAAACAAGATGCATACAGGGGCGGAGTATGACACATGTGGGGGGAAACACAAATGACGAGGACGGATGTTTGGATATCGCTAGCCCATGAGCTCACAGATGGCAACAGTGGAACTGAGATCCCCACCCATGGGCAGTTGCCACTGTGCCTTCACTGCCCAGGATGGGGCTGTGCTGGGGGCTGTGTAGGATGGGCAGCAGGCACACCCGTGAGTTGCGCCACCCATGCCTCAAGCTGGTGTAGGGGTTCAAGCACAGAATGCCTGATCTCGCTATGCACCACAGACCGGACACTTTGGAGGTTGAGTGGACATTCTCCTCTGGCTACGCTTGCAGAGGGGGGGGATGAGCCCCATCCCCTGCAGCGCTTCCACCCAAAGGTGGCACAGGGCCACTGGAGGAGGTTCCGGCCTGGGCACTACTGCCAGGTGCACTTGCCAGCTGAGGTGGGAGAGGTGGGTCCGCTGGAACCCGCCTTCCCTGTTGTCCTATGTTTAGCAATATTTTATGACATTTTGGGTTGGTAACAAACAATACCATTCAAAATTAGTTGTAACAGCATGCATCAGTATTCCCATTAACCAAACACCCATGAATTCCAAACATTGAACAGCAAGCATAACACATGCATATTTTGAACAACAGTACACAATCCAACAGCATGCAGGGTTGATTGATGGCAACAGGCCATCGGGTTTGGATATGTGAACAGGGCACATGCATCAACGTACGTGCAAATATGTATGAACCAACAGGACAAATGTCCATTCGAATTAATTGTGCATACACATACCCAGTTTGTTGTGGAATGGCATTATTTGTGAATATAGGGTAGGGTGAAGAAATATTTCATTAACAACTTCAGCTACCTATACATATGCTGGATATTTCTAGTAGCTGCAGATATAAATACACTATAGGCCTTAGTACAGTTTCCTATATGTAACCTTAGGAATGTTGGTGATGGGAATGTTACTGCTACATTAATATACATTGCATTTTTATTCATACATGTTCATATCTGGCTGTGCTCAGGTACAGCATCCTGCTACATTTGATTTATATGGCTCTAGACAACTGTGGATGTTCATTATTTCATACAACCATATTATCTCCGTATTGCAAGGGTACAGCAACATATCCAAATTGTGGGACAGACACATTCCAGCTTCAGTACTTTATTGCAAACATTTCACTGTTTGGTTGTGGCTGTCTCATTCATTTCATTATGTACTGACTACAGTATACTTTATTCAAGAGTTATTACAGCTTTCTTGGTCGATTCATACCTCATTCTCACACTCTCACTTGTTTTATTTTTACAATTCAAGATGGTACTTAATTCTAGGCGTTATTAACATGTCTTACTTGGTTACAACAATCCTTTCCAACAGACTCACTTGTTTCATATGGCAGATTTTAAAAGGGGATGTATTTCACACATGTCTATTGTCTTTAGCTTGTTTACCACTAATTTTCAGGTTGCAGCAGGTTATCTGATATTACAATACAGGTGGGAAATCTCTATTTCAGACTTGTTTAATTTTTATTTCTGGATTACAGGCTGCATCACTTATCTAATCATACAGTACTAGCAGAATCTTTCTTCTAGTGTTACTTGAACTTTATTAATATGTAACTACACTGAACTCTTTTACAAGCTGTCTCACTTATATTGTATAACAATTACAGAAAAATAATTACTAACCTGCCTGGTGGCACAACCGCTCCAGCCTATCACCATAGGCTCGCCGATTTGCGGAAAGCACACCTGCAGCTGTAATATAAATGAAGTAATATTGGAACATACATCTCCATAATATCAGCTAGGATCATTTCTTACATACGTAATTACATGGATACTTACTCAGTAGTGGGGCGTTGGGCATTTGCCGGGTCTCCTGGATCCAACAGTTCAGTTGGTCCTGCTTTTATCTCTTCAGGTCCACATGGTGGTGATGGACCTGTTCACCAGTCCTTGGTATGCCTGTGGCACTGGTGAGATCATGTGCCAACCGGTTCCACGCCCCTGCCTTGTACGCACCCCACAGAACCTGGCCCTGCATGAGTTGAGCCTCATGATCGTGGACTAGGAGCCAAACCATATATTTGGACTCCTCAACACCCCACCTCTGTGCTCGGAAGCAACTGCCCTCTCCTACACCTGCCACCCTGACTGCAAATTGTTTCCACAATCAGTTATGCTGTGTATTCCCGCCTATGGGGCTTATATATGCCATTTTTCCCGCACTTATCTGTGATTGGCCATTTTGGAAATGTATCAGCTTGAAAAAACCTGCTTTGTCATGCTTCTATTTCCATTCATTCCTATATATATGCTAATACTGCCTTTCTCAGTATAACTGTCATGGCTTAGTGTTTCAGTACTTTGACTATGGTGCATGGCATCCTGGGTTCGAGCCTGGGCTTTGCTTTTTTTATTTTATGACTGTCTACACAGGCTAGGAGGTGTGTCTGTGTAAAGGTGGCTTTGATACAGCCTGCCCTACATTGCCCACCTGTAAGCTGGTTGACGAATTGCGCAGCTCTGCGCAAACGGGTTACGTTGGTTTATGCGTCATTTGGCTATGAGCACGCATATTACACTGTGTAAGGTGTTGCTCAGCTACAGGCACACAGTTTCAGCGTGTTAAAGCACCACTCAACACCAGGCACTCATATTACACCTGTTAAACCACTGCTCACCTGCAGGCAGTCATACTCAGCTTGGTAGAGCGCTGCTCAGCTATGGGCACTTATAATTTTTTTTTTTTATTCTATCAGATTTCTTCAAAAATAGATGGCCCATTTCATTACATTTTACTTAAATTATAGTTATATATATGTACATATATGTCAGGGGATTGTTTCATGCTTATTTCACTAAAAATAGAAAATTATGTTGTTGGGGCTCAAACCGTGACTACCTCCTCTTTGGCCAACGTCTGTACCGCTACGCTATTGCTACTTGGCTTAATTTGCATATTTAGAGCATTTATGCTTTTCCAATGACTGCTGACTGTGGCTGAGCGAAGGGCACACCCACGCAAATGAACGCAATTACGGGCAAACTTTTTTTAAATTATAAAAAAAAAATTAAACTGTTAATTTTTACGTTTTACATTACAGTTGGGATTATAGTCTGTGGGGGCATGTGTGGCATTGTGTTTCTTGACATTTCCGCGGACTCGCTCATGGGAGTTTCCTTTCAGGACTGTGACTCTTCTGGGGGTGTGTCCCTTTGCAGGACTCGCCGTGCAGACACGCCCCCTACTTTCCTACATGGACCATGTTAGACTAGGGTGTGATTCAGCATGCCCTCATGAATATGCATGGCATGTTGATATCACCCCGTTTAACTGCAGCCTCCGTGTAAGACTTGCTAACTCTTACACGGAGGTTTCATGAATCCTGCCCAATGTCATTGTATAATAGCAATAACCCACTTCTGCGTGTGGGTAATGCTGGATTTAAAACTGTCTCGCTATGTTAAACCCATTTAACATAGCAAAACAGTTTGTAAAAAGCAACGGAGATCTTGCTTTCTCTGTTGCTTTTGCCCACAACTCTGATGTACTGAGTAGGCATACGCATCGCAGTACATCAGAACTGCCACAGAATACCAGACAGCTGCAGAAAGGCAGCAAGGAGGCATTATACAATGCCATTATTTAAGAATATTAATTATTTTTTTTCTCAAATAATGTCATTGTATAATAGCAATAACCCACTTCTGGGTGTGGGTAATGCTGGATTTACCCACGGTTGGCTTTGTTTGGTCACTCGGGCTTCGCCCTCATGACCAAACCACACCAACCGTGGGTAAATCCAGCATTACCCATACCCAGGCGTGGATTACTGCTATATTCACATGCTTTTGCTACAGCTCATGGAGATAGCATTAACCAAAAATATGACTTAGTATAGTGTGAACTTTATTTACAAATTCAGGGAAATGCTGTGGGAGAATATCTTGTTCTCATTTATGCAGACACTTTGACACCAAATATATTTATGAGTGCATGAATGCTTTCTTTGGTGGTATGGTTATGTAATGCTGTTAACTGGATAATAGCTGGTTGTTTGGAAATGTGAAGCTAAATAAAAAGATTCCAAAGCTATACATTTAGCATTTCTTTGGTTTGCAGTTTACTATGAATTTTGACAGGCTCACAATTGACTTTCTAGATGTTAATGTAGTAGAGTAGTAGATGGGACCATATCTACATTTTTGTACGTGAAACTATTTTTAAAGAATTACTTTCTTTAGGCTGATAACTGTTGTCAAAATCTTACAGTCAGTAATACATCAATGTGACAATTTTTCATGTTGAAAATAATTTTCCCATTGAATAATAACTATACTACAATCTAACATCATTTACTGTACAGATGTGTGAACCAGAGTGCTGGCCAAGGACTGACTGAACAAGCTATGGAGGAAATGCACCTGCTTCTAAGTGAAGATTTATAACAATGCAGATATCACGTACATCCTGATAAATTATCATAAGTAGTAAGGGTTATAACCACTTATGTTAATAACGTTTTTCATGTAGGGCAGATCATTAATAAAAGCTAGCCCATTTTGAAGGGATACAGATATGTTGGACAATTACTGCTAGACTTGCTTAGTTTTTCATTTAGAAAAGTTAGAAGTTTAAGTAAGTATTATAATAAACATAAAATGGGT
The DNA here is from genome assembly GCF_019279795.1 of Protopterus annectens. Classification (NCBI taxonomy): domain Eukaryota; kingdom Metazoa; phylum Chordata; order Ceratodontiformes; family Protopteridae; genus Protopterus; species Protopterus annectens. The sequence continues at coordinate 550,589,197 of NC_056736.1, read as the reverse complement.
TTATTATGAAGTATTTAACTTTTCCAGAAAACAGTACTTAAAGGAAGGGTAGTAACCCTTGTCAAATTTGTGGACATAGTGCTGTCACATTGTTTGCAAATATGTGTGTACTATTAAAGCACTCATCACACACAATTTGTAAAAAAAAGTCTTAGACATTAGAAATCAGATAATGCATACCTTACAATGAGTCATTTACACAGCCACCTACATATCTGGTGTGTTCTAAACTGGCCAACATTATATCCTTTAAAATGTTGTCTGCATATCAAATTAAGTGCCTTTGGATATGTGTGAATCTATTTGCTATATAAGCAGATTCATGGATTCATTTAATGCACATTTTGTTTTCACAAGACTTGAAAAGTGTGTGTTTCAGAACTTACCAGCATGTAAGTGCCAAGTGAGTTAGATACAATGGAAGAATTATGTATTATTAGTATGTGGACTTTTATAGCCTAAATGAAATATTCATGCATGGTATATAGTTAATAATAAATACACCACTTTATTTAAAGTTTAATGGTGGTTTTGGATGAGTATACTGAATATTTCTGAAATTATGTATTAAGGCAGACTATTTTGGCACAGTCCCTCTTCTAATGTAAAATTGCTTGGAGTTACACAAAAGAGTAATCTGATTATATTCATTGTTCATATATTATACTGACTAAAGTATAAAAATGTTAGATTTATGTCTTAATATGCCTAGTTTGGTACAATCATGCACAATAAGGTTTTTCACTAAAGCATATTAAGTGACAGAAAGTATTTTAGCCCTGTAAAAAATTCAGGCTACTTGTTTAATGAGATACTTTCTTTTTATTACAGAAAATACTTTGAACGGATTTATGACAAATCAGTTTACCTTCAAAATGTTGACTGTCAGATCATCGAAACCACTTACACGAACTCCAAACTGTGACATCTGAAAACCTCAAATATTGATATTCCAAACCGTAAAATCTTGCCCCCTTTTTGACCCATGTTAACACTTGTTATTAGGTATGGAGCGGTCGGAAATGTTGACGTTTGCTTTATTTTTCAGCTTTCTGAAATTTCAGCAATACAGATTTCATGGAAATGTTTCGACAACATGCACATTCAGCTATGTGCTTTCAACATTTTGAAGGTAAACCAATAAATCATATGATATTGGGTATTGCAGAAGTTTATTAGAGATATGAGTAGTGTTATGATTTCATTTTTTCATCAATTTGTATTCTGATTTTAAATTTGAAAGCACAAGATGATGGTGTCATGTGAGGCTCTTGTTCTAATGGTCTCCATGTCTTAGCTGCCACTTTATACTGATGTTGAAACTGTATTGGTTTAAATTGTTTTATTTGGAGCTAATGTCCAGAAAATAAACTCAGCAATCACTCAGTGGCTGTATGCTTCAATAAATGCTGTTGCTGCATTGACTCCTCTGGGAGTTGGCGATTATAACTGATCTGTCACTGCATAGTGTAAAGCTCATTTGGGTGTGGGAAGTGAGGGATGTTACCTGAGACTGATTTGAAAATATACTGCTTGATCTTAAGTCCAGTCACCATCAGCATTTCATTTGATTGTCCTCAGTGCAGATCTAAAAGTAACATACATTAACAGACATCAGCAATGCAGGTAAAGAAACTAAAGCCACTGGTTATCAGAATAACCTACAATCATTACTTGATTACAATAGATGTAGTTCATTTCTGTATCTTATTTTTTGTAATTTAATTTAACAAATAATTATGAACATTGCTTTTCTCTTTGTTGTTATGGCTGTCAATCTTATAGTTTGCATTGCATTTATGCCACTGCACTCTATATTTTTTGTCATTATTCTAATCTTGCATACAAAATCATATTGAAGTATTGATCGGTATTGTTTAACTGATGATTCTAGGTTCTCTGACTAGCAAAATATGAAGTGCCTCAGAATGGTATAGAATGGCAGAATTCCTTAGCAAAACTGCTAGTTAATTTTGCAGTCAGAAGTCATGCATTCCTTGGTCTCAATAGCCTCAGTTTTCAGAAAGGCGTCTCCATAGCATTCCAGATCATATAATAATTTGCACCTTTCTCTCCGTCTGCTACCCAACATCACTTATCCAGTAACGTAATGAGAGTATTCAACCATTTCATAGCACAGCATTTCACATTTCTTAAAAGTACCTGTTTAAATGAGAACTTAAGCACTATCTAAAAATGACTTGGCTCTGTCCATGTCAACCCCCACAGGACGACTATCTCATTTACACATCTTCCATTCTTTTTGAATATGTCACCTCTTTTTTGTCTTTTTCTCTCTGTCATACAGTTTTATTTAATTTTCCTCCTGTATTAAAAACAAAATGGTCATTCTATTTGTTATGTCTCTTATGCTTAAATAGTGAGAGAATATATTATTTATTCTATACTTTTGTAGTTAGTATTTTCATAGTATTACAGAGTGTTGTGCTGTCAATTGTATCCTATATATTTTATATTATGTGCTTGTACACTTGACCACTATGTATTGCTCTTATCTTTTGTAAGATTGGAATTGTCTGGAGCTTTTCTCCTCGGGTATTAACTGAAAATGGGCCCCTAGCTCAGTTGGACTAACCCGGTTAACAAATGTCAAATAATAATAAAATAAAAAATAATACAAATCATGCTTTACATATTTTCAGACATAGTATATTTGATAATAGTTACTTCCAGTTCTGAGCATTTAGTTCTTTATCCTTCATTGACAAACCTTTACCTTGTATAAAGTAAAATAGTTTTCTGGCAAAATATAATTACCATTCATATATTTGCCATAGCACTGCCAGTCACACGTTACAGAATCTAGTCAATATACTAATTGTACTAAATATAATTGATAAACTCATTTATTCTTATGTTCTCTGTCAGTTGTTGTGAGAAGTGACTGGTTGAAGATCCCCTTCCTTTGTGTCTCCGGTGTTTCATTCGTTTGGCTTGCTGACTCTACCAGAAAACATTAAGAACCACAAACACAGAATAACGTAGTTAGCCTATATTGGAGTCTAGGGTCTAGGGTAAGATTGTAAAGGGGAATAATGAAAATGTTATTTCAGTGAAGTAAATAGTGGGAAATGACATTCAGATACCATGCAAAAGGTTTAACACTATATACAAAATTAATTAAAGAAAAGTAGATTCACATGGAGAATAATCCCCATTTACTGTCCACTATGTTATTCAAGATCTTGTCCATGGTCCATTGGCAGTTGTCTTGACACAGCTGTTTGTTTAACAATTGTCATACGGCAATATTTTTGCCTTATAAATATGATATCAACTGCACAGAATGTACCACATCAGACTTATACTGCTGGAAAAAAAGTGTTTCTACAGAATGAAAGGTAATCATCTCATCTAAAGATACGAGAATAATGCAAACAGAATTTAAAAAAATGTATCACTCTGCTAATGTTATGAACATTGGAACAATACTAGGCAAGCTATCGCAAGAGCAGAACATACATAGCCATATACACCTTTAGGTAGACAACCCTTGTCAAGCATATAATACTGCTTACCTCTAAAATCAAGCAGGGTCTTACATGATATGACTGGTGTAAAATTGTGTCTAACTCTTTAGTCATCAAGGCTAGCTTAAAAGTTAGCCAAGGTTGTGTTTTGTTTGACCAGTACTAGCAAGTTATTTTATAGGCTAGGCATACATTTTCTTAGCAACCTATCCCTCCTGTCTTGTTAATGTTTTGGTGTAGATGTATGTTTCCATTATGGATGTTTACATTATTTTTTTTTTTTAAGAAACAGGAAGTAAAGGGTCTTTTATGGCTCAAAAAGATAGACATATGTCACCTCAGAGCAGCCAGTAGGCTACTGACATGTAAAGAAGGCCTTGCTGATCTTTAGAGATAGGTGAAGGATTAAAAACTTTTAATTTTCTTGGTTAGAAATCTTTTTGGGCCTTCTCAGGTGAGTGATATGCTTGGGTTTGCCCATTCCAAAGGAGACATGGCATTTGATAATGGGACTGATAAGAGAAGAATACAGAAGCAGAATGACTTACTTCTCTCTTGAATATATTTCCTTTGTAATTATTTGGGTTAAATAGAAGGATTGCTTGATTATGGTGGGAAAACAGTTCTCAAATGAGACACAGAGTTACCCACACAAATAGCCAGGTCTCTTGTGACCATCTCTGCCTTTAAAGGAGTACCATTTATAAGATATGAGGTGGTACCAGCTACTGCACTGCATTTTTTGCATTTAACTTTAGTCCATTTTTAGTACACCAGCTGTCTGCATATTTTCACCCTTGCTGGAACTGTTTACCATAAGACGATGCATGGATAGTGGTATCCAGCTTGCTGTCATAAGCAAACTTGATCAACCAAACTTCTGGGAAATTGGCTTATAAGCCTGCAAAATAAATTACAAGTTCATAGGTTCATAGGTTTATAGGCAGGTACTAGGCTATCAGCCCAAGGGCCTATGTAAGCCTAGCCAACAAGGTTCCCTGGCTTATGCCTCCCAAGAAAGTTATTTTCCTGTGCCACTGTTGAGCAGAGAAACAGAAGTGATCCCCGGGGTGTAATTCCTATTTCCCATCCACTCATCAACATTTTTCTTGAAGAGTGCTAATGAAGAACTTTGCTTGACATAGATGGGTAGCCTGTTCCAGAGTATGGGAAGTCTCTGGGACAGCAATCTATTCCTCCAGCATGTCCTGTTTATTGTGGTGACAAGGTTTGGGTCCCTTGAGCATGTAGTTCAGAGGGATTGGGATTTCTTTAGGTGTAGCATGATCAACAGCTCTGGGTTTGACATAGCTTTATATGTTAGGCAGAGATCACCTCGGAGTAGGCGATATGCTATTGAGTAAAGCTGGAGTTTTTTGAGGCGGTCAGTGTAGGGCATTTGTTTGAGGCCAGTAATCCTCTTTGTGAGGTACTTCTTTGGCCTTTCCAGCTGCTGCAGATGTCTTGTGAGGTACATTCCAAAAGGGGCATTGTACTCTATAATGGGTCTAATGAGTGTCGAGTGGAGGGGAACAATGACCTCCTTTTTCCTGGATGAGAACCCTTTTATGATGAGGTGTGCCACATAGAATGACTTCCTGACTACTGTGGCTATGTGACTATCAAAGGAGAGACTACTGACCACCTCGGTCCCAAGGTCTCTTATAACACTTTTGGTGTTAAGTAGATTGCTGCTTATGTGGTAGATCATGGGTACATTTTTTTACCAAAGGGGATGACACTGCACTTTTTGGCATTGAGCTTGAGGCCACGGCTCTAACACCAGGCATCTGTCTCAGCGAGGCCCTTCTGTAGGCTGTCCATGTCATTTGGAGACTTGACTATGGCTCCTAGTTTGCAGTCATCTGTGAACTTTGTAGCCAGAGGCCTTTTGTGTTAGCCTGTACTTCAGAGAAGTAGATACCAAACAGGGGAGGTCCCAGGATGCAACCCTGTGGTAATCCACTTGTCACTGCTTTGAGGTCAGATTTGGAGTCTACAACTTTTACAGTGTGGGTTCTGTCAGTGAGCCAGTTGGCAACCCATCTTGTGATGTAGGGATTTTTACCTAGTTTAGTGAGTTTAGCTATAATTCCAGAATGGGGGATGGTGTCGAAAGCCTTGGCGAGGTCAAGATAGGCTGTGTGAACCACCTTACCCTCATCTACGGCTTTGGTGACTGCCTCAAAGAAGTCGATCAGGTTCAGGAGGCATGACCTGCCTTTCACAAACCCGAACTGGGTGGGATCCAAAGTTTGGAGGTTACCAGTGTCTTTGTTTATGAGTTCCATGATAACATGTTCCATGGCTTTGCAGACCATACTCGTCAGGCTAATAGGTCGATAGCTCCCGGGATCAATGGTGGCTCTCCCTTTGTGGAGTGGGATAACTGTTGCTGTGCACCATTCAGTGGGCACAATGCCTGATGCAAGGCTATTATTGAACATGGTGCTTCAGTGGGGAGCCAGTTCATTCTGAAGTTCATGTAAAATGCAGCCTGGGATGTTGTCCGGTCCCGTGGATGCTGTGTTTTTGGCTTTAGAGAGTGCAGCTTTTACCTGCATAGTTGTGATTACAGGGACTCTGCATTCTTCCTGTATAGATATGGGCCCTTTAGGGGGTGAGAGGGGGGTAAAGTTAGCACTGAACATATCTGCCAGGATGTTGGCAATATCAGTTGGTTCTATAATTTTCGTGCCATTGTGCTGTAACTCAGAGCAGATCTGGGTGTTGCCATCGAGATTCTTGACATAGCTATAGAATGCTTTGTGGATGTCCTTGGAATTAGTGGCGATTTTGTTTTCGTAGCTGGCTTTGGAGAATCTTATAAGGGCTCTCAGCTTCTTACTGAGGCTGACCAGGGAGCTCCTCCACTCATGGGATTTTACTCTTTTGCAACAGTTTCTTTCTTCTGTTGTATAGTTTGTTTATGGCAGGGGACCACCAGATTGGCTTCCTTTTTTTGAAGGATAGCATCTTGGTTCTGTTTGGGATAGCACAATCCATGCACTCGTGTAAGTGCTTATAGAGTGCATTTGTGTAGGATTCAGCAGTCGTAACTGTATTGCACATCTGCATGGGTATCATGAAGTTTACCACTTCTGTATTAAGAAGCATGAAGTTGGCTTTGGAGAAATATTTTACCGTGGTTTCCTTAATGGTGGGTGGGGCCGGGATGTGGATATCAAGGGTGATTAGCTTATGGTCGGATTGGACCAACGATGAGTTGACTTCAGGTGTAGAACACCAGTCACTCATGTTGGTAATGACTAGTTCTATGATATTGTTGTCCCTGGTGGGGGTGTGGATAAGTTGATCCAGGGCATTGGAGTGTATAAATTCCAGAAAGCGTTGAGATAAGGAGCTGGTACACGAGTAGTTTTCCCAGTTAATTGTGGGGTAGTTGAAGTCACCCATTATTAGGGTGTTTGGTTGAACCCTAATATTTTCCAGTACATCAAGAAAAGAGGAGTGGGAATCCTAAGGCATGGTGGAGGATCTGTAGCAAGCTACAATTTGGATTGCAGTTTTGCCCAGAGTTAGTTGCACTTGGATAACCTCGGATGCATTATGCTGAGCAACTAGCCTGGAGGTATGGATATCCTTAATGAATATGGACACACTTCTGCCTTTGGTGTTTTGGTCCAGGTTACATGGCCAAAAAGTGTGGTATGAGTTATAGCCTGGTAGTGCAGGGGTGCTCTCTGGAGCCTTGAACCAGGTCTCAGTCTCTGCACAGATATCGATGTTCTCCATTTTAAGGAGTGCCTCGAGTGACTGCATTTTGAGATTTATACTTCTAGCATTGAATAGCATTGCCCTCAGTTTTTTCTTGCCTGTTCCTGTTATGGTGGTGAATTTATTATTTGAACCTTGCCTAAAAAAGGCACTATAGAGGCAGTAAAAGCCTTAGCCAGTATCCGGAACCCCAGGGGCGCCAGGTGCAGGCCATCTGTGGCAAAGCATCATGGTCTGTCGACCATGTCATCCCAAGCAGACAGATACTGGATCCCCTTAGAATGTCACCAGAAGCTTAGCCAATTGTTGAAGTCAATCCTTTTGTCCTTGTACTGCAGTATCATTCTGGGTAATAGCAGAATGCTACTCAGGGCTAGGGTCATATCTGCCTGGGCTACAAGATCGGAGAGCTCTTCCATGTCTCTTTTCATGTAGTCCAGGGAGGTACGTCTCAGGTCATTCACACCAACATGGACAATGACAGAGTCATATTTGTACTTGTTGTGGAGTGACCTGAGTGCGTGGGTTATGTGGCAGATCCTGGCACCTGACAGGCAGCTGACAGTAACTTTCTCCTTGTTTAGCCTGGTGAGTGGGACATCAGTGTGCCTAATTATAGAGTAACCTATGACTAGTGTGTTGGGTACATTGTTTTGCCTTATTGGCTATGGTTGAGTGGCACACTGAGTCTGTGGGTTATGTGTCATTTGGGTTGTGTTGGGGGATTGAGGTTGCTTGCGTTTCTGCTTTGGAGGTCTCTGTTGCTTAGACAGATTATTATTGAGAGCCTCCGCAAATGTTTTTGTGTTACTATGTGTGGATTTTGGTGGTGTAGATTTTGTGAGACTATGTTATGAGTGTGATGTGGTGCAAATGTTTACCTTCTCCTCATGATTGTCAAGTTCAGTCTTGGTTGTAGAGTGATTTACCTCTAGTTTGGCTAGTTAAGTGCATCTCTCACAGGTTGTAGTGTTGGATGGTAGGAGGAGAGGGTTGTCTGTGTACATGAGGCAATTTCTACATTGCCTCAAGATGCTCAGATTCATCAGATAGACAGGAGAGAACACTAGGAGCTGACCCTTGGACATGCCTGAATAGAAAAATATTTTCCTCTAGATAAGTGAGGAAAGTGAGTACAAGAGCTGTTTTTCTCTAAGCAAGTGAGAAAAGTAAATACAAAAACTGTTTTCCTGTAGGTAATGAGGAAGGTTGAGTGCTATAGTAATTAGTAGCTTATTTAGTGCTTACAAGTTCTGAACAAGTGCTGAGCATGAATAAGCAAATTTAAGTGCTAAAACTAAGAATCTGTATCTGCACTAGATGAGTTACAGGACAGAAACAAGTGCAAATGCAGGCTTTCAAATCAGAAAGTCGAGGGAGATGGAAGAGATTGCCCAAACGGCCAATAACTACAATTTCTGGGCCAGAACCACTCCTTATGTGGTAGACAGGTTACCTAGTGCTTACCACTCCCACTGATAAGCTAAAAGGCTTCCCTCCAACACAGAAAACTTGGGAGACTCAGAAGCTTACATACAGTCCTGGATACAGCAAATCTGTATCTGGACTACACTAGTTACAGGAAAGATAAGAAACAAGCAAGACATGTATTAACATTGATCTCTGTGGCACGTCACCCATTACTATTTTAGATTCAGTGAGTGCACCAGCAACTATCACAATCTGGCATCTGTTGGACTGCCAAATTGCAATCTAGTAGACACCATGGAGGTTTACATTAATTGTGTCCAATTTTTCAATGATTATTAATGAGGATCTTTAACTAGTAATAATGTAATACATTCCTTAAGACTGATTTGGATCTCCAGGAGCTCTATGTTAGGATCATACATAATCTGATGGGAGGGAATGGTATCTCTAACAAATGGAGATAATCCCGCCTCAGGTATAAAAGAGTCTGAAGGCATAATAGTTACTAAAGCCTGGTATAGAGAATGTGCTATCACCATGTCTATAAATGTTTTCAAATTGCAGGAGACCTCCAACTCTGACATATTTATATTTAGACTCCCAACATTGAGTAATGCCACCAAGATTTTATCCAATTTGAGTCTAGGTTTGCTATATTGGAATGTCCTGTAGGGGGACTCTACCTAAAAAAAAAGGTACAATGAGAACAGCAGATTTTCAGCCATTATGCAGAAACACTGCTATATGAGGTGTAATCCACTCCTAGTAAAATAAGAACTCCGTCTCATCCCAGATAGACACACACAGGTCCCCCTTAGAATGACACCAAATTGGATAGATAATTGTTAAATTCAGTTATCTTCTCTTGGTATCTAGACACCATTGTAGGTGAAGATAACATACTACTCAAGACCAATGTCTCCCCTGCCTCTGTCATGTGTCTAGTAAGTCCCACCATGTCTTTCTGCATGAATTTCTGTGTGGAGAACCTCAGGTCATTTACTCCCACATGAGCCACCACTTGGCAATGACAAATTTGACTGAATTACTGGGCCTTAGGGCCATTGTAACATCACAGATCCAGGCACTGACCAAGCAGCTTACAGTCACCATGTTTTACACTAATGCCCCAGCTGTACTTTCCCACACAAGCTGCATCTAAGAATGATGACAACTGCATCTAAGAATGATGACCGGTTTATGTGGAAATCTTTTCTTATCAAGTCATGAAAATACTGAAACAAGTGTGATAGCGTGACAGTTATTGTTAGGCAATGAGCAGATCTTGGAAAAATAGTCCATTGTCATATACCTACCAAATCATTCAAAGCATAATTTGGTAATGATTATTGCAAAGTCTGATATTATAGCCCCCTGGATTTTACCTGCCCACCTACTAGTGCCATTCTCTACCTAACAGTGATTCAGAAGGATATAACTAACGACACTTTGTTCATCTTCTCTTGGGAAATCACAGAGATGGAAACAGATAAATGATTTTTTTTTAGCAATTCTTTTAAATTCCTTCAGTGGGGGTCTGTTTCCTTTACAGCAGGGCTTAAAAAAGAAATTAAGAAATTAAAGCAGAAAGCAATTAATGCAGTATTTTTGCAGAAACATACCATAATATACAGTTATTGCTAAACAAACATTTCACATTTCAGCTAATACTAGCAAGCATTATAGTTAAAAAATACATTGTAGCTTTTAAGGAACGGTGAACTCTCCCCATGAAACACATTGAATGGAATTCTATAAGTATAAATAACAATTTATGAAGCTATCCCATTCTTTCCAAAATCTTTGTACACAACTTAAATGCCCTAGCTCTAGTCTGTATAACTAAGATAAAAGCTTAACAACTAGAAATCTGTAACCGAATCCTGGGTAGTCAATAAACTCCATGCAGGTTTTGCATGAAGCTTAAACAGACTTTACGAGTTAACGCGATGAGCAGCATCGCTGATCCTATATTCATGCTGCTCATTGCACTTACACGAATACAAGCACCGTTTCATGGATGAGCAGCATCGCTGATCCCATATTCATGCTGCTCATCGCACTTACATGAATACAAGCACCGTTTCATGGTCAGCAGCAGTTTCACCAGCCAGGATACGATGCAGAGCAGCATGAGCATAGAAAGAGGATGCCTTCATGTTTGCTTACAAGGAAACATGCTCAGCAAGATTGTGAGAACAGCCACAATGAATACTGGAGGGGGGGGTAAAAATACTGCAATGCCATCAGCAATAGCACAGTAAAAAAAGTGTACTCATTGCAGTGTACATTAAAACAATTATATGAATAATATAATATTGAAGGTTGGTGGGTTAAACAGGAAGGTCAAATACAAGGAAACATACACTGTGCCATGTAAGTGTGCTCATGAAAATAGCCACAGACATGTATCATGCAAGTCAGGCTAATCCATACCAAGAGAATTTGTCAGGATACAGCTATGTATAAACAGTTTCTTCCCTGAAAGCTTCCAAACCTGTATACATTTACCTTACAAAACGTATAACTGCAAAAGAAAAAAAAAATGTACCTCTGTCTACTGTAAGAAATGTTAATCACTAGCATGATGTCCTGTTGTGTGTATATATGCTATATGTATGTTTGTTAATCACCAGCATGTTGTCCTGATGTGTATATGTGCCATATGCATGAATGTTGTACTTCTTTTTACTCTCATGTAATGTATTGTAATGTGGAGCTTTTCTCCCCGGGGCTCCGCTGAAAATGAACCTGTGTCCAGTCTGACTTTCCCTGTTAACAAATGTAAAATAAATAAAATAAAAATAAAAATAAAATCATAGGAATAAATAATGAGTTAGTGGCCATGGTAAATATGTCAATGACCCAAAACAGGATATGTACATTTCCATACACTCACAGTATGTCAGCAGTATAACGTTAAGTTCATGTAGACAGTACAGTACTTACTGATGTTTACACCTCCTGAGTGAGCATATTATGATATAAACACACATTATAGTATATATGGGATGGTCACACAAGGTTACATGTCACTGGAGGTGAATTTTTGTGATATAAACATCACTGACGCTCACTGGAGATGACATTTAGCAAGGATGGTATATAAATTAGGATATGTGCATATTCTGAAAATCTGCAAAATGACTTGCTTGAATAATTCTGACATGCCAGTATAACTCTCAACCAACCAGGGACACATAGCAACAGACTCCTGGAGAAATGTAGACAAAAGAATCACAATCATGAACACTGTTACAATATTATGACCCTTAATGTGCAGCACTGACAGAATTTGTGAGTCTAACTTATTCTACATTTTCTGCAGGAACAGGTCTGTACAAGTGTAATGATTGCAGTATTCTATAAGTGGAAATCACCACCCCTTCCCAGAAATGACTACTTTTTGAATGATTTAAGAGGGACACTGTTAAAACGGGAGATGAAATCAGGGCTAATCCTGGCCAGTTGATTTTCATGACACATGGCCACAATCACCACCTGCAAGAATCAAACCCATGCCATGAATGTTGTCAATGAGCTGTGTATTTACTGAGTGCAACACAGAAAGGCACATCACACATGCATCTAGTAGAACATCTTGAAGGGAAGTCTGCATTGCCAAATCTTAAAGGGTATACATCACAAAGAATAATTTTGCATGCCTTACCAGATGTGTGGGAGCTCATTGTATCAGCCATACGGATAAGAACACATACAAACACCACACTATTATGACTGGATTCCCTACACACAGCTGGGTATTGCATGCATCTGACTCGTAATACCAATGGATATTGTCTGAAGCATCTGCAACTGATGAGTGAATTAAGAAGTGAGCTATTATAGTGAATGGCACAGCAGTATGTGAAAATTATGGCAATGCATCAACTATGCCCATGTGCACTGAAAGTACAGCAGTGTAAAGTTAAGTGTCAATGAATGAGGAAGATGTCACTGTAATATTGCATGCATACACAACAATGCATGGAGCAGCCACTATAAGCACGTCAAAAGTTAAGATATATGACACATGATCACTGTTCCCCTGACATTGTTATTCACAGTGTTATACTGCCATTAAATCCAGACATACATACATATGTGTTCGTGCAAATTATCAGACAGTAGGTTTACTATCACATACTCAAATCTACTCCATTTAAGTGTCAAGATGCCTGAATCATATGTTCGGAAATCTCAACACCGAACACAAAACATGTCGAATGCAGCATTTTAGTAAACTCAAAATTTCAAAAATGTCAACTTTACTGAAATGCTGCACTTCCTCTCAACCCCCCATGTGGGGGGCTGCGCCTCCACCCTACTTATATAGACAAACTCCAAGATCACACTACAGTGAGGGAAAGGGTACATTTCCCGAGCCTCACTATGGTGTGACCTGCATCACAATGTCGAACCTTATAACAGCGAATGCTCGCTATTATAAGGTTCAACATTGTGGCATTTGTAATTTCAGTTCTGCCAAAGGCAGTTTCGCATAAATGTGCAATCGGCAAAGTGATTGTAAGCCCAAAAAGTATTACTAATGTGATGTAGTGTTATATTCGTGATGTAGTGCAGTCACACTATAGCTGTACAAAGGCTACAATTGCACTTTATAGGTGTATATGTTCATATGAGAGTACTACACTAACCGCCCAACAGCCAATACCAGCCTAGTCAGTTTTAACCAGAGTGAAACAATTTTCGATAACTAGGTGAACAAAGTTCACAGAGGTATGAGCTTATGCTATAGTATGCATAACTCTCAACCAATCAGGGACAATTTTCAATAGAATCAGGGAGAAACCCAGAAAAAATCAAGGACAAACAGGGACATTTTTTAAAATATTAGTACTATTAACTTGAGACATTGGCAGCTGCTGCAGATGTCTATTGAGGTACATGCTAAAGGATGCATTGTACTCAATTATTTGTGTGATGAGGGCTGAAAGCAATGGAATTATAATGCCCTTTAGTCTGAATGTGATGCCCTTACTTATGAGTGGTGCCACATAGAAGGACTTTCTTTCTTACCACTGTGGGCACAAGGTGGTTGAAGTTCATATTAGTATCTACCTGAGTACCCAGATCGCATATCACTGGGTCTCCTTTTAGGGAGGGTGTTGTCTGTATTGTAATTAGGTGGGATATTTGCTTCACAAAAGGGAATAATTATTGATTATTTTTCATTTAGTTTCTCTCCATGGCTATGGCAACCGTCATTTGCATGCATTAATCCTTTCTGTTTTATTCAGTGATTGCTCCCAGTTTGCAATCATCCTCAGACTTGGCCAGACAATACTATCTACTTTTGTATTAATTTATAAGAAATAAATACTGTACAGGAAAGAGCATACGTGAGAACACTGTGGTATACCCCTGGTGACTGTCCTCTTGCTAGAGGTGAATTCACCCACTTTGACAGTATGTGTCCTAGCAGTGAGCCATTTGGCTACTCACCTGGTGATGTAAGGTTTTATACCCAGTTGATAAGAGTTTTTCTATAATACCTGAGTAGCGAATTATGCCAAATGTCTTGACCAGGTCAAGTTAGGTTGGATGCACAGTGTTTCCCTCATATATGATGCTAGTGACCGTCTCAAAGACGTCAACCACATTTAACAGTCATCATCTATGCTTAACAAATACAAACTGGGTTGTTTTTTTAGTTAGGAAATTAACTGCCCTTGCTGATAAGGTCCATGATGATTATTCTCATGGCCTTACCGATGTGGCCATTCAGGCTTATGTGTCTATAATTCTCTGTGCATATTGAGGTCACCCCTTGCGCAGAGAGATAACTGTTGCTGTCCACCATTCTGCTGGAAGATAGTCTGTCTGGAAGTTGTGTTTAAATAAAAAAACAAATGTCTCTGCTAGGTCAGATTTGAAGTTATTTCAAAGGCAACCTTGGATGCTGTTAGGGTCCATTGAAGCTCTGTTTTCAGCCTTAGAGAGGGCAGAAATTACCTGTTGTCTTGAGATAATAGGCTGAGGAATAGTGGCAGGTATACTTTGATGACGATCAGTGTGGAGAAGGGGGATCCAAATCTTTCAGCAAGCAGGTTGTCTATTTCCTCTGGTTGAGTATGGGTGGTGCTATTACCCATTAGGTCTGTGCATAGCTGAGTATCCCCCTTAAGCTTTCAGATGTAGTTACAAAATACTTTTTGACATTGCCTCCAAATACAATGACTCATATGCAACACAGTCAACTATTAACACAGTTGTGCAACTCATTGTATTTCATGTCATATATATTTCACTACAAGAACAAATGCTATAGTTGTGTAAGAATATACATAGTACCATCCCATGTCAACAATCCTCACGAGACACATTACTACAGCTGTCATGGAAGGAATATATAAAAAAAATAGCAGCAGCAGCCATCAATACTGTAGCTCAACTCATAAATTGGAATACCCTGCTGCAGGGCTGCAGAACATTCACACCTCAACATAGTACATGTGGATGACAACAGCACTGATATGTGCAATCTTCATAGGGTTACATGGCATTACTAGGCAAATGGTCAAGTGCACATAAAATCTTAACCATTATTATACCATTTAAACAAAAAATTACTATACCTTTGGAATGGAAAATATTAGGTGTATGTATGTGTATATACATATAAGTTTGATTTTACTACAGACTGCGACTGCCTCTCTCCATATGTGACATTGCACCACCCCATGACAGAATTAGTAATCACACATCTAGTGGTCTGAAGATGGCTTGCACAGGGTAATGTAGGGTCATGTAGGTGCTCTGCTTCACAATGCATGTATGCATCTTGGAGATGATGACATCTTCAGTGTTCCACAGTAAAAATGTTATCTGTACATTGTGAACAGAGAATGTTGAATTCAGGGGATTACACACACACACACACACACACACACACACACACACACACACACACACACACACACACACACACACACACACAAACACACACACACACACACACACATGTTCACTGTTGTGTGATTCAGTTCCCTACCTAACTTGTTACACAAGCTGGAGAACACAGTATTTAACACTCACACCATTGAAGACATCTGATTTCATCAGAGTCACAATGCTCTTTATAGAGGATGACATCATAGAAGTGCCACAGGTAACATATACTGTTGTGAGACTTGTGTGTAAAGGCAGGATGTGGGATATGAATGTGACTGCAATTTGCAAAAAAAAAAAAAAAAAAAAAGATTCAAATGCATCCTGGTAACCTATTTGACATAAGCTGTCATGAATGCATCTCGCAGAACTTTGCAAAACATGAAATGTTCCTGTATATACACACACACACACACACACACACACAGTTTGGAAACAGCAGTACTGCAAGGGTGGAGGTATGTGTCTTCATATTCAGATGAAGTGATGTCCACATTAATAAAATTTAATGACAATATCAATCTGATATGATCATGGATGACCAATGTCCAGTGTCTGTATAAGACCTTAGTAAATTCAACAATGCATTTATTGTCCTTTACTTCTGTAGTCTGCTTGACATTGGCCCAGGTACTGATACAGCATTTGCAAGTGCATTGCTGCACTGCACACATGAATCTCAGAAAATTATGTTCAGTCAAGCATACATGTCCTTGCCCTTATCTTGTGCTTTTAAATACCTTGTTGTGTAATGGAAAATAAAAGCCCAGTAACCAGAGTAAGCCATGCTAAACACCTCTTTACATTGCACATCACCAAGAAACTGATTTGTGTGGATGATGGCAAAGTGTTACCACATCCATGATTCACATCTCATGAATTAAACTTGAACTTGTGAGGTAGTTTGCAAGATATGTTATGGGATAAAGTGCTTACAGGTACTGTGATGTTCATGATGTAGTTTATATTTGAAGTGTTGTGAACAAAATTTTATTATATAAAAAGCTGCCATCATTGCCATCCCCATTTGTGCTACGTTAAGCATGGGGTTATCTAAAATGTTCTCCTGAGTGGGAGTCAAATGAAAAGAGATTCAAAACTTGATGCAGTGAGCATAATGCACCATCAACCACAAGCTGTTTGATGTCAGATTCAAACACAACACCTGTGTAGGTATACAAGCTGGATTCCATACATGTAAGACTACCACCACCACTGATGTCTGACTTTAACAGTATCAGACTGCCCTGCAGAGAGGATGACATCAACATTGTCTGCTGAGAAGAAGATTTTCTGGAGTAGTGTGTGATATAGATGTGGATTTGTATCCCAATTTATTTATTTATTTTATTTATTTTACATTTGGTTATTGGGAAAGGCTGACTGGACACGAGTCCTTTTTCAGCAGAGCCCCGGGGAGAAACTCTCCACATATAACAAAACACATACAATGTAAGAATTATCGATTACAATTACACAGTTACAGAAGTAAGACATTTTCCCTTTTACATCATTTTCCAGATACAGAGCAGGATAAATTACATAATATATCAATACGATAATGGTAGTCAATAACTGACAAAATAAGTAACTAAGTGAGCAAAGCGAATCTAAACAGTTTGAAGGTAAAGCTGTAAATGTAATGCTGGTAGGATGGTTTAGGATTGACATTACTGTTAGAGGGGAGACACACTTTAGGTAGATAAGTTAGAAGACAGGTGGTAAAGGGGGTAGAAGAGAGATACAGAGAATATTCTAGGGTTTAGGCTTAGGACAAGAAATAATTATAGATGTAAGAGAAAGTATTTCAGGCTGAAGGGAGGAACAAATGCCTGATAGGAAGGTATAAGAGGTAAACCTGTGTGATCTGAGGTCTAGCCAGGAGAGTTACAGTTACATATTCAGTTGGCTTGTAAGTGTATTTTTAGGGAATGTTTAAATAGGTTTAAGGAGTAGATTGCAGTTATGCTAGTGGGTAAAGTGTCCACTTTTTGGCTATGAAATATGAGTATAGGGAAGATCCAGCAGAGTTGTAAGGTTTAATTACTTGAAGGAGAAGTTTATTATATATATAGGGCTCTAGTACTGGAGTAGGGATGTATAAAGTTTTGTAATGCAGGGATCTTGTCTGGGTAGTAAAATATTTTGTGGGCAAATATGAGCTGGTTGTAGAGGAGAAGATGGGGGAGTTTGAGGCAATTAAGTCTTTTTAGGAGTGAGCAGTGGATGTGTGAGATGAGAACTCATCATCATCATCTTCTTTCGGCTGATTCCCGTTAGGGGTCGCCACAGCAGGTCACCTGTTTCCATTTCTTCCTGTCCTCTGCATCTTGCTCTGTCACACCAACCATCTGCATGTCCTCTCTCACCACATCCATAAACCTTATCTTAGGCCTTCCTCTTTTCCTGTTACCTGGTAGCTTCATCCTTAGCATCTTTTTCCTAATATACTCAGCATCCCTCCTCAGCACATGTCCAAACCAATGTAATCTTGCCTCTCTGGCTTTGTCTCCAAACCTTCCAACCTGGGCTGACCCTCTAATATACTTATTCCTAATCCTGTCCATCCTCGTCACACCCAGCGCAAATCTTAACATCTTTAATTCTGCCACATCCAGCTCAAACTCCTGCCTTTTTGTTAATGCCACTGTCTCCAACTCATATAACATAGCTGGTCTCACTACCCTCTTGTAGACCATTCCTTTCACTCTAACAGGTACGCATCTGTCCCAAATTACTCCTGACACTCTTCTACACCCACTCCATCCTGCCTGTACTCTCTTCTTCACCTCTCTTCCACACTCACCATTACTCTGAACTATTGACCCCAAGTATTTAAACTCATCCACCTTCGCCACCTCTACTCCTTGAGTCCTCACCATTCCTCTATCCTCCCTCTCATTCACACACATATATTCTGTCTTAGTCCTGCTGACCTTCATTCCTCTTCTCTCTAGAGCATATCTCCATCTCTCCATGTTCTCCTCCACCTGTTCCCTACTCTCACTACAGATCACAATGTCATCTACAAACATGAAATGAGAACTATTAGAAGCAAATTTTGCAATTTTGTGATAGCAGGTTTCAAATTTAGCAATATCAGATTTTCTAAGATTGGTAAGGATAGGGGAGGCATATAAGAGAGTAGACAGAAGGTGTGTTTGTGCAATTTTTGCCTTAGTGCTATTTGTGAGGAATTGCATATTTCTGTATAGCCCTCCTACTTTTTTATGTACTTTTTTAATGGTGAGTGCAATGTGATAACCAAATCCCAAGTTGCTGTCTATTTCAACGTCAGTGAGTTTGGTGTGGGTGATAGGAGAAATAATAGTATTATTGTGAGATGTGATAGAGAAAGTGAGTGAATGAGTATTGAGATTAGTTGGTGGAAATATGATGTTTGGTTTTATTAGGGTTTAGTATTAGTTGAGAGTTAGTAAGCCATTCTTCTACAGAGAGTAAAGAAGCCTGTGCTATTAGTTGAAGTTCATGGAGAGAAGGAGAGGAAAGAAGGACAGGAACATATCAGCGTACTGGATGACTGAAGCATGTAGTGAGGAGGAGTAAAGGCTGTTAGTAAAGACAGAAAAAAGTAAAGGACCAAGGATGGAGCCTTGGGAGATGCCTAGTGTAACTGGTAGTACTGGAGAGAGTTCATGCTTTCACTGCACTGCCTGCTGCCTGTTTGTTAAATAGCTTTGAAACCAGGTAATGGTAGATCTGCTGAGGTTTAGTTCAGAGAGGGATGATATGTGTTTATTATGGTTAACCATATTAAATGCCTTAGACAGGTCAAGACAGTTATCAGGCACAAAGTAGCCATTATTTCTGTGTTTGTTGACTGTATGAGTGCATGATAAGGGCTTTTGTGGTGCTATGGTATGGTCTGAAGCCATGTTAAGTGTTAGTAAAAAGGTTTTGGGTGGTAAGGTAATCCATGATTTTTGAGTCGATACACCTTTCCAATATTTTGAACAGGGGATAGTTGGTTAGCTATTTTGAACTACCCCTTTTATGGAGTGGGATAAAGTGAGACACTTTCCAGATGTCTGGGACTTGATTTTCTGATATGGAGTGGCTGATAAGAATGGAAACTGGGTATGCAACAGCATCAACAGCTATTTTTAAGAAGTCCGGTGGGAGATTATCAGCTGCTAAGGAAGTGGGCTTTAGTTTCTTGAGGTGTTTTTTAATTGTGGCTGTAGGGACAAAATGGAAGGTAAAACCATTGCTGTTAGTAAGGAGTTCAGGAGCTGGGCTAGAAGATGAAAAGTTTTGTGAGTTTGAGAGTCCAAGAATTGAATCTGTGAAGTATATGTTGAATTGGGTTTGGACATTATGTCTGGAACCTGTCAAGGGTGGGGAGGGAGTGCCAGATTTACCAGGGTAGAGTATATTGTTAATTGCTGACCAAATATTTTTATGATTATTTTGATGTATGGTTGGCATATCGTGATAGTACCCAATTTTGTCTGTTTTGACACATTTTGTTTTGTTACCACATACAAGATTCACATCTCATGAATTAAACTTGAACACGTGAGGTAGTTGTCAATATATGTTATGGGATAAACTGGTTACAGGTACTGTGATGTTCATGGTGTAGTTTATATTTGAAATGTTGTGGCCAAAGTTTTATTATATAAAAAACTGTTATCATTACCTTCCCCATTTGTGCTACATTAAGCACTCAGCAAATGCGGCTCTATCCTTAAGGTAAAAAGTTTAAGATGTAAATCGGTTCATGACAACATGATCAGCAGTAAGGCACAGCCAGCAGCAGTCTGGACTGTACTAATTATGGAAAATACACCTGCTGTTTTGTTTTCTGTGCTGCACAATGTATAAGAGCAGTGAGCTCCTGGTCAGAGCATAGATGAGCCAGCATTCAAATCCAGAATATTCTCTTTTTTACAAATGGTGTCAGGATGGCATTAGTTCAGTAAATGTGATCAGGACTACAAATGTTACTATCAATGACAACACTAAATTATGTCTTCCCCAAATGTTATTAGTAATGCCTACCTCAATACAGTTGTACAACTATCACCTGTTTTGCAGGCCTCACTACAAATCAAAAGTCAGTTATGTGTACAGTAGGGTGGTACATCTTTTTAAAAAACTGTTACGACTCAGCAGATATGCTAACTATTTGTGCATGGCCAGAGATCCAGAGGAATGTGTGCAGTATGCTTCTTCACAGAAAGGATACATTTCACCTAACATTAGATGAATATTTCATCCACCAACACCTGAACATGACAGAAAGAGAATCTTACAGCAGATTTTTAAACATTGTACACTACAGGAGCACAGACAAACTATTTAATCAAGGAAATATTTTTATTATTCATCAGCAGAGTCATGTCAGTATGCAGAAACCATGACATGACTTGTAAACCCATCAATGTAATAGTTGCATGCACATAAAGAGGGGTGGGAATGACAGGATGAATACAAAGAGAAATTAACATACATATAACAATGTTTGGTGTAATAGAAGTTTCATTATTAAACTGCCATGCTGTGTAGTATTAAGTGAGTGACATAAGGGTAAATCAGGATTCGGAGATGGACAGCATAATTATGACAAGCAGAACAATGTTGGATAAGTATGTGATAGTTGTGGTGATTGATGTCAGCTAAAATACTCATTTTGGCCAGTACTCAATATATCTCCATGAAAACCCATAGGTGTGGCAAATGTTAAGATGTGGGTGATTAAACATCATACACATATAACATCGCACTAAGAAATGATGTGAGATGCATCTGGAATTGAACCCTTGATGTTATTGACAAAACAAAAAAAAATCTTCAGTCAAGGGATTTATGTTAACACTCTACTGCCAGAGTAAATATTTCAAAGTACTGCCTTTACTTTGCTTTAACTTTGTATTCCTTTAAAGCAGCAACTTTAAGCAGCATTGTGTGAAGAAATGATGTGAGATGCATCTGGAATTGAACCCTTGATGTTATTGACAAAACAAAAAAAAAAAATCTTCAGTCAAGGGATTTATGTCAACTCTCTACTGCCAGAGAAAATATTTCAAAGTACTGCCTTTACGTTGCTTTAACTTTGTATTCCTTTAGAGTAGCAACTTTAAGCAGCATTGTGTGGAGGTAGCCAAACTAGTGTGGCCGATGGCAAAAAAATCACCAAGATTGTGAAACAGAAAGTGAAGTCTCTTTAGGGACCTTTTCTGGCCAGGTGTGTGATTCTATTTATTGACCAGATTAAAGCTGTGAAAATGGGGTTGATAGGAAAGTGGTGAAATGGGGGGGGGGTGGCAAGCAGATAGAAGAACGAAGGGAAGGGATAAAGGAATTTGCAGGAGATCGGCAAAAAACATAGATATCACTTCTTCAACACAGTAATGTGAATGTGTATAGAAAATGGGGCAAATTTGGACTGTCACCACAATAGAGGTGGGTGACAACAATGCAATAATGTTGTACAGACAATATGACCAAACTATGTGTAGAGAGAACATGCAAATGAGAAGTGGAAAGCTATGTAAGGGATATATTTTTTTTGGGGGGGGCAGGTACCCATTTTTTTCTTTAGATTCCAAGAAGACAGGAATGTTTGGGAGAGGATATAGAAATGTCAGGGTCAAGTAAATAGGCAGATGAGGAAGCAGGTACAGACAATTTGATCAAACAAGAAGTGATTCACACAAAATGTTGGGGGGCATCATGACTGGGGTTAGGTAGGGGACATTAGAGGCACATGCCTGTCAAACATGGGATCAGTGAGAATCTAGTCCTCACCCTCAGAACTGTCATCACTGTCCCCTGCTACACATTGGAGTCTCTTTTCCATTCTAATGAGTGACCTCTCCATGCAGCTGATGCAGGTAGCAATGCACTATTCTATAAGATCATGAACCATCCCTGGCAACTCCTGTCAGGTGATCTATTCACAGCCTCCACCAATACTCCTGGAGGATATCAATGCACCAGCAGCTGGGGCAATGCCTGATGTGGATGGGACAGGTATTGCAGGAGCTGAGGAGGCAGTACTGCCAGGTTGCATCCCAGATATTATGGGTGTTGGTGCGGCAGCTGCTGGAGGGATGGGATGGCAAGCTGAGCCACAGTAGTTGGCCTACATCCCTGTGCTAAAAATTGTTAGTTTTGCTGGCAGAAAAGTGTGACTCCATAATGGTGTGTTTCCATTTAACAATAAAAATGAGAAAGAGAGATGGGGGTGAGACAAAAAAGAAAAGAGATGACTAGAACCACTATATGTTATATCCCATACCTCCAACAGCTGCCGCACCAACACCAGTCACATCTGGGATACAACCTGGGTGTACTGCCTCATCAGCCCCTGCAATACCCGTCCCATCCACATCAAGCATTGTTTGCTTCCTGCCCCTTTAACCCTCTCTGGCTCCCCTATTTCTGTTAGCTCAGTAATGTATTAATTATTTTCTAGATCAAAGTAGTTGACTATTGGCAGTCTTTAAATGAATAATTACTGAGCTGTATTTTTTTACTATCTTGGAGCAGTACATACCTGGCCTGCTATAGGCAATAGCTACATGGCATACAACTGCTCAGATCCTGGTTTCATGTTCCTTACCTAACAGTAGATTGTTTTTTGCAAACACCTTTCACAAGGAGGGCTCAACCTTCTCCATTCACCCTTGCTGCAATCAGGCTCACTCCAGTCCCCTACCCTACCCCCATTCCCACCCACCGCGACTTTCATTATATTTATACCTAACCTAACCACACCCTTTCCTCTCTCCAGCCACCCCCTTCCCCACAACTCCACTACACACCTTGTCACCCAATCATTATGTCTAAACTAAGCTCCTTGCTAACCAATACACTTCTGTTCCACCTTCTCTACCACTTACATAACTAAAGCTCCCCCCACTCATGCACCATTTATCACCTAAACTCACCTACTCTCCCTCTATCCTCCTCAAACATTCACACCCTGACATGCGTGCCATCAGCTCTCAACTCTACAACACAACTACTTTCCTCCTTCTGTCTTTCAAACACTTACCCACTAAATGTACATACTATTCAACACACAAATATGTTAAACTCACCATTAAAATCAACATCCTCATTCTATACAATTTAACAATTATTAAGCTACTGGCTGACATCCACCTCAACCCAGGGCCACTGTCCCTCACTCCCCCCTGCCCTAACAGTTCCCCTCCCAGCCCTACTCCAACCTCTAGTCAGCACACTACTAACCACCACCCACTCCCCCCACTCCCAAAAATCGACAACTCTGACATACTATTTATAAACCTTAACCTTCCTATTATAATAAATAAAATTACAGAATTCCATGCAATCCTCAATGTCTACTGACCAGATATTGTTGCAATAATTGAAACCTGATTAAATCCCCACATCAAAAACAAAGAAATTATTACAAATGGATATGACATAATTAGATCAGCCCGCCCAAACAGAACGGGTGGTGGCATCACCATTATGTATAAGGAATCACTCAAACTAGAATTACTTAATTGTGCCCCTTCAGACCTTCTCAACACTGAAATCCTAACAACTCACCTAACAATAAACCCTAGCAAAACTATTATTATCAATACCACCTACCCACCCTGGAAACAATCTCCCAGTAATTGAAAATCTTCTTTCATGGGCCTCATCCAGTTTTAACAAGGAAACCATAATCATAGGAGATTTCAACCTAGACTGGCACTCCTGCAAATCCAACAACCCCACCAATTTCCTAAACCTCTTCAATTTCACCCAAACCATATCCTGTCACACTTGTTTTGATAAACACTCAACAATCATTGATGTTTGTACTAGCAAACATATCAGACTGCTTAGATGAATGGAAATTGCTGTCAATAATAATATTTAATTGGTGCTGAGCAATTGCTTAAATTGAAATGGGCATCTTTAAGTCAGCCAGACTTTAAACAAGTTACTGAAGAAGGATATATTCTGTTGCAGCAACTGAAAAAGACTTTAAGAGATGAGCATCAGACTCTGATCACAATAATCAAGGAAAAAGGGACCATTATCAATTTTTCTGTTTTATGACACTGCAAAAACAACCATCTCCTGTAGGTAGAATACCATTAATGTGTTATTGCATTAGTCGTTTAGCTATTTAATATTTTTGCTTGTTATTTGTGTCATAGAATACTTAAAAGTGCAAATTGTTGTTTAAAAAACCTACAGTTCTTTTGGCTTTCTGTGCAAAATTAATTAACCAACCCACGGAGGGTGGGATGCATAGAGCCTGCACATTCTGTCCCATTTTATCAGTTCTGCATTAATTATATAAATATATATATATATATATATATATATATATATATATATATATATATATATATATATATCTTATGCTTGCTAGCCTATTATGATATGGTTATTATGATTATGCCTTTACTGATCAGAGTTTTGCATTTAAGTTGTAAGTTGTATGAGACAAACATTTTCCTGCAAAGCTGCAACTCATGCTGTGACCTTTTCATTGCAATACTTGTGTATCAAGACAGTGTGTACAAAGTGGGAGCTTTAGAGTGCCATGTTCAGGTTGTGGAGCAGATTGGGGTAGCTAGCGTGTTCATAGGTTCATAGGTTTATGCTAGGCTATCTGCCCTAGGGCATTTATAAGCCTAGCCAGAGTATGTTTGGCTTTCGCCACCCATTTTAAATTAATTTTGCTATGCCCTTTTTCGAGGTTAGTATACTGTGCCTCTGTCTAACAGTGACACAGAAGTGATACCCAGGGTAAACCTA
This sequence comes from Protopterus annectens, assembly GCF_019279795.1. NCBI lineage: Eukaryota > Metazoa > Chordata > Ceratodontiformes > Protopteridae > Protopterus > Protopterus annectens. The sequence continues at coordinate 550,563,863 of NC_056736.1, read as the reverse complement.
CGATCTCTCATCCACTCATCAAGATTCCTCTTGAAGAGAGTCAATGAGGGACTCTGCCTAACCTGGACTGGGATTTTATTCCAGAGAGAAGGGAGCCTCTGGGTTATGAATCTGTCCCTCCAGCATGTCCTATTTATTTCAGTGCTGAGGTTCAAGTCTCTCGAGCACGTAGCTCAATGGGATTTGGAGTTTTTGAGGTGCAGCATGTCCCTTAATTCCAGGTTGGACATGGCTTTATACATCAGGCACAGATCACCTCTGAGCAGGCGGTATGCCACTGAGTAGAGCTGGAGTTTCTTTAACCGGGCAGCATATGGCATCTGTTTAAGCCCTTTGATCCTCTTGGTGAGGTACTTTTGGGGTCTTTCCAGTTGCTGCAGGTGTCTGGTAAGGTACATCCCAAAAGGGGCATTGTACTTGATTATGGGCCTGATGAGGGATGAGTAAAGAGGCACGATGATCTCCCCTGATCTAGATGTAAATCCCTTCATGATTAGGTGGGCTATATAAAATGTTTTTCTAACCACTTTGGCCATGTGGTTGTCAAATGAGAGATTGCTATCAACTTGGGTCCCCAGGTCCCTAATTACTTCTTCTGTACTTAATGGATTACCACCTATGTGGTAATTTGTGGGCACTTTGTTTTTGCCAAAGGGGATGACTATACACTTTTTGGCATTTAGCTTGAGGCCATAGCTCTGGCACCAGTTGTCTGTTTCTATGAGGCCCTTTTGGAGGATGCTTGTGTCGGCTGGAGAATCGATTATGGTGCCCAGTTTGCAGTCATCTGCGAACTTGGTCAGCCACAGTCCTTCCGTGCTGGCCTGTACCTCCGAGAAATATATACCGAACAAGAGAGGTCCCAGGACTGAGTCTTGTGGGACGCCACTTGTAACTGGTTTGGAGTCTGACATGACTCCAGCAATTCTAACCATGTGGGTTCTGTCCTTAAGCCAGTTTGCAACCCATTTAGTGACATAGGGGTTTATATTTAAGCTGGTGAGCTTATCTATAATGCCCGAGTGGGGTATTGTATCAAAGGCTTTTGTGAGGTCCAGATAAGCTGTGTGGACCACCTTCCCCTCGTCAATGGCCTTGGTGACTGTTTCAAAGAAGTCGACCAGGTTTAAGAGGCAGGATCTGCCCTTAACAAAGCCGAACTGGGTAGGATCCAGTGTCTGTAGGTCCCCAATATCTTTATTTATGAGGTCCATGATGATCCTTTCCATAGCTTTGCAGACCAAGCTAGTCAGGCTTATGGGGCGATAGTTTCCAGGGTCCGTTGAGGCACCACCTTTGTGGAGAGGGACCACTGTTGCTGTACGCCACTCTTTGGGTACATATCCTGTAGTAAGGCTGAGATTGAACAGTAGTTTTATGTTTGGGTTTAGCTCTTCTTGGAGTTCATGTAGGACGCAGCCTGGGACACCGTCTGGTCCCATTGATGCTGTGTTTTTCGCTTTGTAAAGGGCGTCTCTTACCTGAGCATCTGAGATGTCAGGGGGGCAGCACTCTGCTGGGATAGATATTTGCCCTTTTGGTGGGGAGGGGGGTGAGAAGTTTGCGCTGAACCTGTCAGCTAGGATGTTGGCAATGTCTGTGAGTTCGGTGTATATTTTGTCATTTTGGACTAATTCTGAGCATATCTGGGAATTCCCACCCAGGTTCCTAACATAACTAAAGAAAGACTTCTGATTATCCTTAGTGTCCTGTGCAATTTTTTCTCTCGAAGCTGGCCTTAGATGATTTTATAAGTGCCCGTAGTTTTTTGCTAATACTGATCAGAGATGCCTTCCCTTTTTGGGATTTTGCTCTATCATGTAGTAGCTTCCTCCTTCTATTGTATAGTTTGTTTATGGCTTGGGTCCACCAGACAGGACGTCTGCCTTTGGAGGATTGGGTCTTGGTTTTATTTGGGATTGCATGATCCATGCATTCCTGAAGGTGTTCATAGAATGCATTTATAAAGGATTCTGTGGTCTGGGCTGTATTTTCCACAGGCCTGGGGGCTTTGAAGGATTCCACCTCAGTTTTGAGGAGTGTGAAATTTGCTTTAGAGAAGTTTTTCACTGTGGTTTTCTGAGCAGGGGGTGGGGTCGGGATGTGAATATCCAGTGAGATTAGTTTATGGTTTGATCTTACCAGTGAGGGATACACTTCTGGTCTGGAGCATAGAGTCCCCATGTTGGTGATGATCAGGTCCAGTATGTTTTCTCCCCTTGTGGGAGTAGTAACAAGTTGTTCCATAGCATTTGAGTTTATGAATTCTAGGAACATTTGGGCTAGGGTGTTGGAGCTAGAGTAATGCTCCCAGTCTATGTTTGGGTAGTTGAAGTCGCTCAATATAATGGTGTTTGGAGAGACCTTCATATTTTCCAGTGTTCTCAGGAAGGCTGAGTGGGGTTCCTGGGTTTGGGAGGGTGGTCTGTAGCAGGCTATAAACTGGAATGCAGTTTTACCCACTGTTAGTTGCACATGAATAGTCTCTGATGCTTCATGCTGTGCCACCAACCTGGAGGTGTGGGTATCTTTGATGAATATTGATACTCCACCTCCTTTTGTGGTTCGGTCCAAGTTTTGGGGCTGAAAAGCATGGTATGAGGTATAATCTGGGAGTGCTGGGGTGCTCTCGGGATCCCTGAAACAGGTTTCTGTTACTGCACAGATATCGATGTTCTCCATGCTAAGGAGAGTTTCGAGTGCGTGCATCTTGAGGTTTAGACTTCTGGCATTGAGTAGCATTACTCTTAGTTTCTTTTCCCTTGTGGTACCTATGGAGGTGGGTTTGTCTTTTGAGCCTTGCCTAAAAAAGGCACTATGGGGGTAGCAAGAGCCTTTGCCAATATCCGAAAGCACAGGGGTGACAGGTGCAAGCCATCCTAGCGAAGCATCGTGGCTTGTCGAGCATATCATCCCAGGCTAACAGGCATTGGATCTCCTTTGAATGACACCAATACTTAAGCCAATTGTTGAAATTGATCATCTTGTCTTCATATTGTGGCATCATTCTTGGTGAGGGTAAGATGCTACTCAAGGTCAAGGTCATACCGGCCTGGGCTACATGCTCAGAGAGCTCCTCTATGTCTATTTTCATGTAGTCCAGGGAAGTACGTCTCAGGTCATTCATACCAGCATGGACAATGACTAAGTCATATTTGTACTTGCCTTGGAGTGACCTGAGTGCTTGTGTTATGTGGCGGATCCTAGCACCTGGCAGGCTGCTCACCGTGACCTTCTCCTTGTTCAGCCTGGTGAGCATGACGTCAGTGTGCCTGACGATAGAGTCACCTATTACAAGTGTATCAGGTGTGTTGTTTAGCCTTAAGGGCCGTGACTGTTCGGCACACTGGCTTTGTGAGATATGTGTTGCATTTGTTTTGTTTTGGGGTAGCGGTTGCTTGGGTGTCTGCTTTGGAGGTCTCTGCTGCTTAGGCAGATCTTTATTTAGAGCCTCCAAGTATGTTTTTGTGTGATTATGTGTTTGGTTTGCTGTCGTGGTAGGTCTATGCGAGACTGGAATTGTAGTGAGTGTGGTTTCCTTCTCCTCCTGACTGGTTATGCCAGTACTGAGTTGAGAGAGCTTAGTCTCCAGTTTGGCTATATGGTTGCATCTCTCACATGTGTTGGAATTTGTTGGGAGGAGGAGAGGGTTGTCTGTGTACATGAAGCAGTTGTAACATTGCCTCAAGATTCCCAGATTCACCAGCTGGACCAGAGAGGAGATTGACAACTGACCTTTGGACATGCTAGAATAGTATTGGGAATTCCTTTATAATTGAAAATAAGGGACAATGGGAAACAAGGTACTCAAGGGAAATTTGTGAGGGTGTAGTGCTTTTAATTTTTTAGTGCTGACTTATATAATTGCTTTAGTGAGCAAGTGCCAGGTAACTTAAGTGCAATGTGTTACAGGTAACTTAAATGCAAAAAAAAACAAACAGTAAATTTCTTTCAAGTGAAACAAGGAAATAAGTACAGTAAGCAATGCAGATATCACTAGGGGTCTACAGAAGCGCTGAAAAGCCGTGTTTTAGGTGGAATTAGCGTTCCAGGGAAATAACAAGCAAACAAACAACAAGCATACAAACAAAGCTAGATTCAGCAGGCCTGGATCTAGTCTATGCTACAGCAAACAAGGTGTACCAATTTCAGTAAGAAACAGTTCAAATATGCAGGCACTATAAACCTTTAACCAGAAATTCCCAGCTCAGAAGGGCAGAGTCCAGCCTCTTCTCCCACAAGAGTGCAGATCACGAACCTTCTTAATGTAAAATAACTGGCCTGAAGCCCAAGTGCTTAAACCAGAACTAATACACTTTTAGAATAAAAGACACTGAGCTCTCATTCAGCAGTTCCCAACTTAGAAGGATGTAAGCTACCTGTCCTGCCACCACAGAGCATGCCACAAACCTTCCTAATGTAAAACAACTGGTCTGAAGCCCAAGTGCTTAACCCAAAAGACTTAGAATGTTAGCTACACTTTAATCAAGTTACTACCAAGCAGTAATAAATACAATTGAATACTTTAAAGAATGCCTGGATAAGTACTCAAGTTATACAAACAAAGCTAGATTCAGCAGGCCTGGATCTAGTCTATGCTACAGCAAACAAGGCATACCAATTTCAGTAAGAAGCAGTTCAGATATGCATGCACTATAAGCCTTTAACCAGAAATTCCCAGCTCAGAAGAGCAGAGTCCAGCCTCTCCTCCCACAAAAGTGCAGACCACAAACCCTCTTAATGTAAAATAACTGGCCTGAAAGCCCAAGTGCTTAAACCAGAATTAATACACTTTTAGAATAATAGACACTGAGCCCTCAATCAGCAGTTCCCAACTTAGAAGGATGTAAGCTACCTGTTCTGCCACTACAGTGCAGACCACAAACCCTCTTAATGTAAAACAACTGGTCTGAAGCCCAAGTGTTTAAACTAAAAGGCTTAGAATGAGTTACACCAAGCAGTGTAAAAATTAACAGAAAGAATATCATATTGCTCTTCTTAAATATTGCAGACACCTCATGAAATCACATCTGTTTTTGATCAATATCAAAAGATTTCCAAAAAGTATCAGTTCAACAGTACTCCTGCCATGGCGATTGCATAGTTAGCTGACCTTCCTCCTTACTTTCCTTGATCAGACTACAGTTTGACAACTAGTGCCTGAGTGCCCTTCATACATAAGGATTCAAGTTACCAGCTGGATCCTGATATGATTGATTGATTGAGTGATGATTCATTAATTCAAAGTCTGTCTTGACCAAGCACAGTTGCAACTCTTACAAGAAAGGAGGCCTCTTAGTATATCGTACAGCATGAATAAGCTGATGTTTTTTGTAAGCAAATGATTTTTTGATTAAACTGCTTTTACCTGCAGTTTGGAGTGTTGCCTCATTCTTTCTTCTATACCATAGTTTACCACCTAGCCTCAGAACATATATAAGGACCCAAGACAGGTACCCCAGGATAAATTATACAAGCAGCAGCAGCAACAAATCAAACTAATATAAAAGAGAAATGAAATATTAACAATGCAATAATTTGGTATCTATGCTGAGTAGTAATAAATGAATAAACACTAAGCATATCTACTGTGCAGCCAAGCCCTTCATTACATTTTCGTATTCATTGCCATCTGAAAAGTGATCTAAAAAGAGTTCCTACTGGCATATGAACTGTGTGCTCCCAGACAAATAACACAGTACAATGTGTTGCAAACAATACTGAGAGCAGAGCAATTTTACTGTGAACAAAGCTACATGGAGCAGCACTGTAGTAAATCTGGTGCAATCACCTAAAAATATATATAATGCCTCCCTGCAAAGAGAAACTCATGAAGGGTAGCACATGCAAATAATGTGTTTCTTGTTGCTGCCACTAAAATGGAGTATAAAGGTACACATTTCTACAAAAAAAGTCTAAACTCCCACACGACCCACAGCTAAGATACATGTTGCTGTAAAGTTAAATAACTGGTAGCTACAGTGACTAAGCATAAGTATAAGATAAAGTATTAAATGGTATGATCCAGCTGGACATGCCTCAGAAAGCTGAAAATGTTTTTTTTTTGCATTACAGAATCACAAAGCACACTGTGTGTGATGTATAACTGTTATGTGTTCATCAAAGATTAGAAGGAAAGCAACCTGCAACATAAAATGGTGACTGTTGTTTGAATCCAGTTAACCATGACAGCAAGGCTGCAATATTTGTTGTGATAACATAGACACACACACACACACACACACACACACACACACACACACACACACACACACACACACACACACACACACACACACACACACACACACACACACACACATGCATTTGCAAATAGATGCACACACACACACACACACACACACACACACACACACACACACACACTCACACACACACACACACACAAACACACACACACACACACACACACACACACACAAATGCATGCATTTGCACATAGACACACACACACTCACACAAATGCATGCATTTGCACATAGACACACACACGCATGCATTTGCAAAGAGATGCACACACACACACACACACACACACACACACACACACATGCACACATGCATGCATTTACACATAGACACACACACACACACACACATACACACACACACACACACAAAATACTTGAATATATGACCTACTTTCATGTGTCCATAAGCATGAGAGTAAATGATTTCCGTATGTAACACTACATATTTGGTCCTGCATACAGTAAAGCAGAATATATTGAAATTATTAACAAATAATATATTTTGCTTTCAGAATATAATAAACAGCAGCTTGACAGTGTACCAGACACACATCTGCAGTTAGGGAGCAGTGTCCATACGCAGTGCATATAGTTGTTTGTAGCATGTAACTCTAAACATTCCAGAAACACTAAAGGTGGATTAATGGCTTTAATACTCATTTTGACAGTATGAAGTTTTATTGAATGCACAGTGCCTGTGTTACCCCACACTTTGCATTAGAGTGGATACCAGTTGTCAAAATCATATGTATACTTGTGAAATTGCACAGCACAGGTGAAAGTTATATGGCTCCACAATACAGACTGTGAAGTAACAGTATTATGGTAGTAAGAGTTTTATAAAACTGAAAAACCACTCATATAAGTGCATTTCTACAGCTTATGTCAGATAAGCACTGTTCCCTATTCTTTGTTGCATCACTGCCATTCAGCATTATGCATGATATGTGTGTGTGTGTGTGGGGGGAGGGGTACATACATGAGTAATCCAGAGATGTATAAGTATAGTGTGCAAACTCATGAAGAAATTATAGTGCCAAAGCTACTATATAAATGCTTAGATGTCTACTCATCAAAGTACCATAATTATATTGTACCATTCAAGCTTTACAGAACATTTACACAACTATGCCAACACATGTTGTGTTGGATATGTTACGTTTTTCTGTAGTACAAGGCCATGTAATTGTATGATACAATAACATTATGCAACTTACATTACAGGCAAATGCTGCACAGTGAGTGTGCAGCAGATGCAGAAAGAAGCAGCATGATTGCTCAGTAGTATACATATCCATCCCTGAACACAGAATATACAAAGACACAATGCAAACAGTATAATAGTGAATCATAATGTAAATGCATTGCTACACAGAATCTGCAGTTGAATAAATAGTAGATCTCTGATACATTTGCATAGGAAAGAGTAAAGTTATCTAGAAAAATAAATGCAGAACAAACTGTTGCTGCACACATGTACAAATTACATTAAGTGATACGTATAAAGTAGTACAGGTACATTCTGCTGTTCCTCAACCAGAACTTCCTTCAGTGGTCATTCTTGCAACAGCAGTACTGTTCTCCATATTGGTGACATATGGGCCATGTAATGTCTGTCAGCAAGACCCCACTTATCACAATGATTACAAACTGGAAGACAGTCACTCAAAGTTGTTCTATGTTCACTCTTCACCAGATAAACCAAACTGAGGTTCTTATAGTCCTGCCCCCTGGGAATAAACTTCATATATGATCAGTAATAAAGGGAATATGGTAATATTGTCTGGAATGGCCAAATAATGCATACAGTAGTCAAAAAGGTTGATAGTTGCTACGCATATTGAACTTAAACATTGAACAAGAAAGGCTAGGCTACTCTTTAAACTGCCAGGCTAAATAACAATTCATTCTATGCAAACATAACAGAATGTGCAGTTTCTGAAATTTAACTTATGATACTGAAATTATAGCAACAGTCACTGGTTTGAAAGACCAGACTTGAAACGACTTTCACAACGTCATGAAGAATGACTTTCTGGAATAATTAAAGAGGTTCTGGTAAACTGGCTGATGACTAATGAAAGAGAACTAGAACATTTCTGATGCTTTCTTCACAAAAGGAGAAGAAATACTCCCATTGATGCAGACATTCATCAGTGGCAAAAAGTGCACATTGTCCTGTAAAAAGGCAGCATCAGAGACAGACAGTAAGAATGGATTCTTTTCAGTTGATGTCAGACAGTGTAATGACATATACAGACAAAGCTCTAACTACATTGCAGGTGAGTTGAGTATAACAAGTGGTGACTTGGATTCTTTTGGCAGTTGGTAGGAGAAGACAGGAATGAAAAGGCTTAGCCTGTTCCTCTCTTTTATTGGGTGAATCCCAGTGGTGACATGCTGATATGTGTTTGCTGATCTGTGCAGTGCCTGTGGAGTCAGAGGCTTATAAAAGCAGCCAGAATAGGTATGCAGGTGGATTTGACAAAATAAATACCTTGAAGTATGGTAGAGATACTCCTAAACTACATCTCACAACATGTGGTGGCTCATCAAACTATACATCTCTATCCTGTGAAGTAGGATTTCATTCTCATGCAGTCAACCACCTGGGCTCTGTGCAGCCAAAACAGCTTTCGGGTCATGTTATCCCCCAAATTATTCACTTCACAGACGGGTAGTGGACTGGTGATGCTGCCTGTTACAGCCACAGACTCAAAGATTACTACATCGAATGGAGACTCACTGAATCCAAAGGGCATGCTTATAACATAGCAATTCAGATGTCATCAGCTAGATTACTGATCTAGATCTAAAAAAAATAAACCTATAGATGAGGCCATTGTAATGACTGAAGAGCTGCATTCTGTTAAGTTTTTGGACCTCGCTGAGGTCTGGACAGAAATGCTCAAGGTGTTCAATATTATTTGGGTGTTGCGGCTGACATTTATTTTTAATGTAACGGGGAAGGCAAGGGCAGTATCTGTGGATTGGCAAACTATGGTAATGACTCCCTTTTTATTAAAGAGAATAGGAGAGTATGATCTAGTTATTGAGGGCTCATAGTCCACAGTCTCCCTAACAAAGCACATGCAAGGCTTTTTAAAAGGAAACTTCAAATAAAAGATATGCCTCTTGTTTTTTTTTACTCAGACCAATTTCCACCTGGGATATTTAAAACTGGACAAACTCTTTATAAGTGAACTGATATTGGAGAGGAAATGGAAGTTTGGCAACTGCATGTATTTTGTTGAAATGGAGAAGGCCCGTGACCTCATACCCTGAAACATCCTCTGGAAGGGGCTACAAGAGTATTAACCCCAAAAGGCACTGATGCATGTTAACATATCATTGCGCTTGATAATCAAGATCTGCATTCACATTTTAATGAAAAACTAATCTATAATTAGGGTAAGACTATGATTGTCAGTCTCTGCCTTGTCTCCTCCTCTCTTCATGATATACATGACCAGACAGCTATAACATGGAAGAATGTCAGTTTCTGGAAATGAGATCTGCATTTTGCTGTTCGTCCATGAGGTTGTTATTTTAGTGTTAAGAGACTGCGATCCCCTGTAGATACTGGAACACTTCATGTCTGAAGGTGAAGCAGACAGGATAAAAATCAATTGATCTAAATCAGAGGTCACCAGCATATCCTAGAAAAAAAGTGGATTTCTCTCTGCAGATGCAGGGGAGTAGCTATCTCAGGCAGATGAATTTAGGCATGTTTGTGTTTTATTCAAGAGTCAATGGGTCAAATGGAGAATCAGGAGATTGTGTGAGGCTGTGTATAGTGGCCATAGTACCACAGTCTTGACAGTGCTGGGGAAACAAGAGCCAAGTCGTAAGATGATGATTTCACTCGATTGGTCTTTCTGTCTGTGACCCATCCCTCAGTTAAATCCATGAGCTTTGGGAAGTGACTGAGTAGACAAGATCATAGATATAAATACATGAAGTGAAGCCTAATCACAGGACAGCTGGGGAGGAGCATAGCAATCCTAGTGTACAGCTATTGCAGCTGTGCATTGAAATGAGTTAGCTATTTTGTTTTGGACAGCAGCAAAATATGCCTCTTAGGCACAGGAGATTTGACAGTTGTGCACCACTGGGAGGAGGATCCTGGTAGGATATAGGATATTTTGGTAGAATTATGACTCTAAACTGTTCTGGGAATATACAGAGATACAATAGTTTGAGGTAGAGCCTGCTACCAGGGAAAAGAAAATATTGCGTACCTTGCTCAGTTTGCTAGCACTATCACTTTTGACATGGCAAGAAGTTTAGAAAATGGATGGCTGGATGGATGAATGGATGCAATGGATACATTTACCGTTATGTATGTGGAAAAGCAAACCAAGTGTAGCAGATTCATTGTATTAAGTTAATAAAAAGAGTTCAAAACCAGTAAAAATGGCATTCAAATCAGAGTACACAATAATACAGAAATGGCAATTCAGGAGTCCATAATTATGCACTTGTTATGCATTAACTAGATCCCCACAGTGCAGCCCATTTTCTACTAAAATTGGTCATCATCATGTCATTTACTTAACCATTCATAGGCTGAGAGATGTTGCATGCAGTAGCTTTGCATATGCCATTTCTATGGCTGCCTAAACATTACACACATTATGATTTCATGAAAGTGTTTTCACTGGTGATAACATTTGAGGATGTGTAACATCCAGCATATAACATTATTGATTTACTTTTGACAAATTAAATCTGAATATGTGTCAGATCCTGTATCATATGTGACTGCATATATCTATATATCTATCTGTATCTGTCTATATATGGGTTTATTTCAGAAGATCAAGTTTTCCGAAACTCGAACTTCATTGAACATTAAGCAGCTAGAAAGTTAAGCGAACGCCATATACTTTACAATCTGCTTTGCTTAACGTCCTCCTGCACAAATGTCCGATTGGATTTAGGCCTGCTTAGCACAGTATGGATGTGAATGCGGTCAGACATTGTGCAGAAGGGTGTTAAGGGATGTGCACCTTGTATATGAATACTGAAAATAGGCAAATTATATAGAGAAGGCATTTGAAAATTGTAGAAATGTATGAATGTTCAGTTTTTATTAGCATCATCAAGTTATCTACAGTATTATTGCATAGATGAAATACAGGAAAAAAGGTGGATTTCTTTCTGCATATGCAGGGGAGTAGCCTTCTCAAGTAGATGAATTTAAGAAAGTTTGTCTTTTCACCAACAAGAAAAGTTCAAATGACAGTGGTAGAACCAAGAACACAAAAACAAATGAACCACAACATGTACTTTTTCAGGGACTGGAAATAACTGAATTCCCAAAAACAGAAATAGCGTCAAACCACTTTATTCTCCGCTTTCTTCCAAGTAGGACTTCATCAGAATAATTAACATCGTATTGCAATCTATTTTATATCCAAGCAGAGCAATAGAAAAAATGATTAAGTTAAGTAACATACACTTTTTATAAAAAAATGTAATTGTTGCAAAACATTTTGTATAAAACATGTAAAAGCTTTATTTAGAAACAAATATCCTTCTATATTAAAAAAAAAACACTTACTATTAATCACTTCATTAAGACCAAGGGCATATCTGCTCCTACCTTCAATTGCCATAATGTTTCTTTTTGTTCTACCCTGGTCTTAAAATCCCTTCCTCTTTTATCCACCAACACTTGTTCAACAATAGTAAATATACAAAGCACAGTTTAAAGTATGTTTGTACAATGCATTGTTTTTATTCTTAGTTTTAATGGCATATAGATGTTCCTTTAACCTTTTCTCTCGGCTCCTGGTGGTCATGCCTATATAATAGGCACTACATCCAGAACACACACTTACATATACTATTCCTTTTGTTTTACAAGAATAGACTCCTGGGAGAGATATAACCTTATTAAAATGTTCAACACTTAAATAGATACTCTCCAAACTGTATCTACAAATAGTGAACCCATTACATTTATACATACCCCTTTCTCTATTAGTCAACTGGTATCCAGAATTTTCTAACCTGTCTGTATACAACAATTTCTTTAAATTCCATGTATTTCAATACACAAACCTTGGGAGTGGGTCCTATACATTTTATTAAATCTGAATTATCTTCTAAGATTCTCCAGTTTTTGCCATATGCCTCCATTGGAAATCAATGTCAGTGAGTTATACTGGAAGTGTTTCCCGTGTATTCTACTAGCTATCACAATATACATCTGACCTTCTGGTTATGGCTTTGCACCAATATAACAGAGGCATTCATGCATTGTAATGCTGCTGCCAGAATAACTTCCCTCACAACTTCCCACCTTGCAGCTTCCAACTTCATTTTACACTTTTTGATGCCTACATTCATTACCAAAGGAGGGAAATGTTCCTTTATTTTGAGTTGGTGAGACCATGGAGTTGGTATATATAATTTTGGGGTAAGGGGGGGGGGGGGGGGCTTGTCCCCTGCAAAAAAGGCTTAAGTATTTTTCAGCAGTTTTTTCCAGCAAATGCAGTTCAGGGATTCTGATCCTCAAAGCCTTCATTTCCATCCCTGCATAGTACAAGCAGTGTGATTAAAATGAAAGAAGGCATACAAAAGTAATAGACATGTTTTTTCTATTTTTTTGGAATTACAGGTAACTGACCCTTAATGTCCAGGATAGGTTCTATCCCACTGAATGTTAAGCAAACACGATGTACTTTACGTGCACAATGTCCGAGCGCATTTATGTCTGCTTAGCACAGTATGGACATAAGTGTAGTTGGACATTATGTGGAAGAACTTTAAGCAATGCACACCTTGTACATGAATACTGAAAATATTTAAAGTATATATATATATATATATATATATATGCACATATATATATATATATATATATATATATATATATATATATATATATATATATATATATATATATATATATATATATATATATATATATATATATATATATATATAGAAGGCATTTGAAACTTGTAGAAATGTATGAGTGTTCTGTTTTTTTATGAAGAACATCATTAAATAAGTTCTCTATTATTGCATAGATGAAAAACAAACAAAAGAGGAAACATCATGTGTAGAATACCAGGGTGTTGTAGAAGAAACTGCCATGCATTTGCTTTAGGAATAGAAGAATGTTAAGCATTTTTGAGTAAGAAAAAGTGAAGCATTTGCAGAAGTGTGTTTAAATGACATTAACACAGATAGGTTACTTTACAGAATATATGGGGGACTTACTACAAAGACAGAGGAGAAGTTATATAAGCTTTTAATTTCATGCGATGGTTCATTTAGAATGAAATGTGTGCTGAATTACTGTAAAATAAAAAATAGAGTAATAAGTAAAAGAATATGAAGGAAGTATTAAAGAAGATAAATCCTTGGTCATTGCAAAAAGAGTGAGGGTTTGAAATAAAACATGTTATGGATATGTTAAATTGTAAATACATAAAGTTATAACTGTTTTTGCTTAATTTTTATTTAATCTTTTTTGATGATTCAATGTGTAGACGTAATAAAGAACCCTAACTTTTGCAGATGGTGTCTCTAGACAGAAGAGATAGAGTATAACATGGAAGAGAGTTGACAACTGCGGCCTTCTTGATAGTTGTCTGAGGAAGTGATCATTATGTAGACGAGTGATGGTATGAAACACCTGGTAGCCAGTACTGCAAATTTTAGAACATGGCAGCCCTCTGAAGCGTGAGATGATGGTGATGTCAGAAGTGCAGGACGTCAGTTAGAGACAGAAGGGGTCCTGCTGTTGGCATGCTGAAAAGACAACATGATGCACTAGAACAGGTATTTAGAGTGACAGAAATTGTGTAAGATTTTTTGCAAAAAAGAAATATTGCAAACTTAGTAAAAACAGGTACAGTTTTAGTAGCTTAGGACTTAAAAGTTAAAGAAATATGTATGATCATTCATTTGGGGTGTGAATCTTCATCTGAGTTTTTCCTTTAAATACTATTGTATATTTGATTAAAATGTAAGAAAATTACACTACGATATAATTGACTTTTTATGCAATGACTATTAAGGTCAAAATATAGCAGTGAATACGAGGTGTGAAGATTTTATTACATAAATGACATCATTTCTGGAGAGGAGGTAAAGAAGGAACTCCTGTCATACTTGTGAGGAAATTGTTGAAAACAAAAAGGCTGTTTATTCAGTGAGTATATAATGGAATATTCACAAAAAAATTGTTCTCAACAAAATGGGGTTCATGCACATTGAATCATTTCATAACTAAGGCTACTAAATGGTCATAAGATGATAATAGTCTTTCTCCATTAAGAAGTCACAATACTCCATGCACAGAATACCTATACAAAGGGACACTCCCTAACATCAAAGCACTGTCTGTAATATTAGGACCTATACAAAGGGACCCTCCCTAACATCACAGCACAGTCTGTATTTCACAAGGACCTATACAAAGGAACACTCCTTAACATCACAGCACTGTCTGTAATTTACAAGGACCTATACAAAGGAACACTCCCTAACATCACAGCACTGTCTGTAATTCAGAAGGACCTATACAAAGGGACACTCTCTAACATCACAGCACAGTCTCTAATTCACAAGTACCTATACAGAGACTATCATTAACATCACAGCACTGTCTGTAATTCACAAGGACCTATACAAAGGAACACTCCCTAACATCACAGCAATGGCTGTAATTCACAAGGACCTATACAAAGGAACACACCCTAACATCACAACACTGTCTGTAATTCACAAGAACCTATATGTTTATTTATTTATAAGATATATTTAAACACATGCACACACATTCGCTGACTGAGTTGCCATTCATGGGATTAGAACCACTACCTATCTAGCTGTTTACAGTATTATGCTACATTGTTATTGCATGCACCACAGAGTTTATGCATTTGGATGGTGTCTGCCACTGCTGTTGGGCTGGATGACATTATTAGCTGCCGAGAGGTAGACAACTGTTGTGGATGACAGCAGTTACAGGGCTATAAAATAAGTGACCATTGCACAAACATAGGCCTGTTGAGCGTGTGTATTCTACTGTAGGTAGAATATATACATAGACACACACAAGGTGGCCGATGTGAGATTAGAACCCCTACCTACTATTGCACACTATTGCTCAATAAACTATTTGCACGTCCCTTTGGTTACAAATGATGTATGAGTGGCTGCACCACTACATCACACTATGCCTTACTGGGTCTCTCTCTCTCTCTGTCTGTCTCTTTTCCCCTCTGTCTGCCTTTCTATATATGATATAGATATATATGTAACCTATATATATATATTTTATATATATATATATATATATATATATATATATATATATATATATATATGTCTATATTAAACCCAACAGATCAAGATATATCTTATATGTGCCGCATACAGATAGATAAGGGTAATCATGCCTAATGAGGTAGGGAAAGACAGTTGAGGTATATATAGCTGTCTGTATGCACACATATATATGGACATCACAGTTCTATAGTGAGATGTGGATTCAGGCATGGGCTGAAATTAGCTAAGTGTAGGAGAATGCCCAGTATGACCATCATTAATTACAATGGGACTCCAGGCCAGAACTACCTTTACTCCAGTCCATAACGTTTTGTGCTACAGCCGATTGTCTGCAGGACCTGGTGGAACAGTCCAGGGGTTTTGTGGCTGTGTGCTTTCTGCAACATCTGACCCATATGTAGGGTGCATACAGTGTCTATTGGACTGAAAAGAGTTTTGTATAATATGTCTAGTACATTTTACATAGCACTGTAATTTCTTGATATGTCAGTGGCAGATCAGTATAGATTGAGGTGAGGAAATGCGGACATACATTTGGGTTACCGACTCCATACACTGCAGGGAACCTATGCTGCTATACAAATTGTTGTATTCTGCATTTTCTACATTAGTTTGGCTAGTAGTTCATCCTTTACCTTATATGTGGACCTTTGTCCTGCTGTGCTCCTGTTCCTGGCTTTGTCCACATTTGCTGCTCTATATAGTTGTATTTATGCTGTGACTGGTGTAAGAGATGTAACACCACACACAGGGTTATGGTCTTCACACCTCTGACACCTGTTTTGCAGATTATCCAGCATAGTGCCCCATACGTCTGCTGTGCTCCTCAGACATATTGTCCTGTACTGTTATTTTAAGGCTACATGTTGCCCAAGCCTCTCATACTCTTACAGCCATTAATGTGGACAGGGCCATATATAACAGTGGGACATTGGCCCAACATGGGGACAGGATTTTAATATTGCTGTTACAAACCTAGACAGTTGGTGGAATGGTTTTGTAGTACTATGCATTTTCCAATGAGTATGAAGTCTGCATCTCACTTGTCTGTTATTAGTTGCTCACAGCAACCTTTAGTCTCCAATAGTTTGCCAGAAAACTGAAAATGTTAAGACAACCAGAACAGATATATGAGCCATAAATGTGGACATTCTGCTAAACTCTGTACATTTCTGGGGTATGGATGGTGCCCACTGACTTGTTGTAAGTAATGACAGAGTTACGTGACAGCCTTTATATCCAGCTGCTACACTGACTTGTTCCAACCTGCTGTTCTACTAGACACCATCTAGGTTACTGAGGGCTGTGTACTGTCCATATACATGGCCCTCTGTCCCTCCATTTTGTCTGCCTTTGTCCAGCTTTCTTGCAGTAATAAACACTGACACATGGACAATCTGTAGAACTCCTACTATAGCTGTAGCTCACATGCAAAACAGTAGGTGCAGCCAGTCTCGAACCATGTACCCCATCAACCATGGTAATGCACTTACCCACTAAGCCACAACAACCACCAAACAGTGCAGTTTACTTCCTGACACTGTCAATCAAAGACAAACATAACACATTGACCCCTGCATATTGGGGAAAAAGTACATGTCACCAGGTTAATTGGGACAGTCCATGGATTGTGTGGTCTGCTGCTATTACCTTGCAAACATACCGTGACTACAGTTGTATGGGGACACAAGTGTGTTGGTGGTACGGGACTCTAGCATTGACAGTCAAGCATCTATCCTGTGACCCCACTGAATGTCATTCCTTCACATAGTGCATTGATTTTGCTGGCTTAGGGCCTACTGCATATTAAGGGTCGGCCAATATTGGATGGAGCATTCCTGTTGCCCCATACACCTGTCAGTTGTCTGCATCTATCCCGGTAGCCCACTCTATTCCCTTGCATAAATGCAGCAGGTCAATACATATGCTACCACAGTCTACTGTCCCATTAATTTCTTGTAAAGAAGTGTGACTTACCTTGTGCCATCAGCGGTTGAGATAACAGTGCTTCAGGGCTGTCTCTGTCTGATGCATGCTGTACACAGCCAATACTTGATAAGGTACAAGTTGTGTGGTGTGGCTGGCATTCTTTTTACTATGTATGTGAGTTAGAGTGAGGTGTCATTCCCTATGTTAATAGGTTGTCAATGCATGTGCTATGCATTGCATCTTTGCCAAGGCCAGGGCATACTGGGCATGCCTATGTCTGCCTATAGGGATAGGCTCAGGAGGTTCCTCCTCCAAGTCCCCCTGTGGCTGTGGGGACCTTGGCACTGGTGGGATGCTGTGAGTGCCTTCCCTGTGATATTCCTGCCGCAGCTGTTTCCACAGAATAATATTGTGTAGCATGGCACATACTGTGAACATGTGTGCACATGTAGCTGGAGAGTACTGCAGACCACCACCAGATATATCAAGGCAGCGAGATTGTGACTTGAGCAGCCCAAGCACATGCTCTATAATGTTTCTAGTTTGTATGTGTGCCTCATTATGGTGTTCTTCAGTAGTGTGCATGCATTTCTATTGGGTGTCGTCATCCATGGTTCTAGTGCATAGCCAGTATACCCCACTAGATGGCCATATGGGATATCTCCCCTGGAAAACGTCTGGTACAGCTGTGAGGCATATCAGATGTGAGAGTTGAGATAGCTGCCAGGTCTGCCCCACACACATTCATGATAATGCCATGAGCATTGCACACAACCTGGCACTTGGAGTGATACCCCTTGCAGTTGACCTAGACCCTACCCTCTTGACCAGGTGGTGCTTTGATGTGCACATGAGCACAGTCTATGGCATCCAGTACCTCAGGATAATGTGCTACATGGTGGAAGAGATGCATATTGCTGACCTTCTCTTCAGAGGTACAGGGTAAATAAATGTGCTCACAGGCATGTGCTTGCATGACATCCAGGAACTGGTGGAGTACTCTGGATGCAGATGCCTGTGAGATCCCCATTATATCTCAAGTTGGACTTTGAAAAGTACCTCTAGCTAATATTCTAAGCGTTACACATACCTTTGTTTCCACTAGAATGTGTTCCCCTCTGTTGGCTCTGGGTTTGAGTTGAGCATGGGAGAGCTCTTTGAGTTCTTGTAGTATGTCCCTGTCTACCCTGTAGTGGTCTAAAATCTCCAGCTCATGTAGCTCCTGGAAGGTCACCCTGGGACTGAACACTCTTCTCCTTCTCATTCTGGGAACTATTGCCAACATCATCATCTTTAATGACCTCAGCAGCAGCCCCTAGCATTTTGTCAGTTAAAATTCCCAAGTGTTTACCCCAGTGGTGCAGAGTATGTGGGAAAATCAGATTGTAGGGTGTATGCACACGTTATAGTGGTGTTCTCCAGTTGTAGCCTGTATGATTGGCTAATTATACTGCATTCCACCTGATAGGTATATTATTTTGGGTTTGAATGGACCAGTGGCTGTTGAACAGGGCTTATCAGTCATTTCTACCAGATTGCCTTTCCCAGGCATTTTTTTTTCTATTTCTTTCACTGCTAAGCAGTGTGGCGTGCTGTGCAGACCCCGCGGCACTAGTTTAAACAGTGTTCAGCAGTTCTGATGCTCATACAACCATGGCCATGCTTAGCTTTTCTTAAACTAGCTAAAACATGCTCAGCAGCATCAAACACACACACCTGCTTAGCTGTGCTTAGTTGAGCGCAAACAGGCACCGCTGAGCTCCAATACGCTTTAACATAGAGTGACACACCTCCTTGTGATATCAGTGTCCTGTTCTGCCTACATCAACACTGTTCTAGCCCTACCACAGTTTGTATCTGCGGACATGGTGGCCCTTTTTGCTATTCAATAACCCTGACTCATTTGCACATACCAAATTGGTATACCTGGATACTGCACTACACCAGGGCCTGTCTCCTTAGCAACCACTGTCACCTGCCATTGTATGACTTTGCCTACTGGGCACTGTAATGCAATACTTTTGCAAGTGTCAAATTTTCATTTTCTAAAGTTTTATTTATTTATTTATTTATTTATTTGGATACCGGCATGTTTGCACGTCGCTGAGCGCCACTTAAACTTTATATATATATATATATATATTTTTTTTTTATTATATTGCATTGCTGGGCAGCTGCGGTGGTGCAGCGGTTAGCATTGCCGCCTCACAGTAAGAGATTCTCCGGTTTGATTCTCAGCTTGGGTGCTTTCTGTGTGGAGTCCTCATGTCCTCCCTGTGGTCGCGTGGGTTTCCTCCCACATCCCAAAGACATGCAGTAGGTGGATTGGACACTCTAAATTGGCCCTAGGTGCGAGTGTGTGTGTGTGTGTGTGTGTGTGTGTGTGTGTGTGTGTGTGTGTGCCTTCTGTGGAAGGTTGGGCGCTGGACTGGCATCTCAACACCGTAAAACTCCACTGCCAATCCTGAGCAGACAGATGATCCGCTGTGGTGACCCCTAACCGAGAAAAGCCGAAAGAAGAAGAAGAAGATTATACTGCACTGCTGTTTGAAATTACTGGCCATGGTTTGGCCATTTGTATGCCTGCTGTGCACTGTCCACCCTTTTTTGGGGCTTTTTCAGCCCCTGTTTAACTTTTACAGTCCAATACATGGTTTCTAACTGTGTACATTTCCTACACTGACAAGGCACCTACATGGGTGCTTTTCTGCTTGCTGAATCACAGATTCACCTCATTTGCATGGTTTTCACCAGCTTATGAGGCAATTTGCATTCTGCAAACACCTCTGTGTCTGCACGGTGTCTGCATGCTCCTGCACTCGCCCAGTCCTGTTTCCTGGATTGCTCAGCAGCCATGTTCCTTGTTCAGGCTGCAACACTATTCCTGCAAGGAGAATTGCTTCATGTAGGGTTTATTGAAATCCACCCATTATTTAGGTGGGGAGAATGGTCTTTTAACAAAAGATCATTTAAAGAAAACTGTGAAGTATAAAGAAAATTTGACAGTCAACAGCTTTGTTATAAAATTAATAACATTTCGCAATTTTTGGATAGACTGCAGAATTTTTAGGTCCAGTTTATTATTGTATTTAATTTTAGTTCTTAACTGGAATTAGAATGCTGACACATAGGGCCAATTTTAGGTTTAGCCAGTGTTACAATGAACAAAATAGCAATATTTAAAACAGGCACTTCTATCAAGTTTAAGTTAAGATTACAAAGAACAAGACACCTTAGTTCAAAAATGTAGCTACTTACAAAACCTGTCTGCATATTCAGGTCGTTTTACAACTAGGAAAAGTGCAATTCACAAGTGTAGTTGCAAAAGCTGCACAGTGAAATAAAACAGCTGCAATCAACTCATTGTAATGACAGAACATATTTATAATGATTACAGTAGTGTATAAGTAATGCAACAGGGTGTCTAAAGGAATTATTAAATGCAAAATAGAAGACAGTGGACATGGTAAAAGGGGGGCTTTGTAAGAGTAGTTAGGCAGAAAGGCAATTAGATCATCAGAGTAATTAAAAAGATATAAGAGAATGAAGATTATAGGGCAAAGGTGAAAGCTAGCGTCAGGTAATGCTAGCACTGTGAAAGCATTTATAATGTGCCTGTTCATAAATATGAATACACTGTTGAAGTAAGTGAAGAAGTGGAGTCTGAGAAACTTGTAAAGTAGAGAAACAAGTTGAAAAAGCAGACATGTTGTACAAAAAGCCATTTCAGTGTTGTTAATGTGTCACAGTGATGCTCTGTTCTCAGAGACAGGGACATAAAGCTGCAAATATTATCACATGTGTTTTGTAGGGAGAGGTGTTTCTTTCTGGCTGTGGGAATTAATGGTATCCATATTCTACCCCTATGGCAGATCTCCCAGTTCAATTGATCAGGTGTTAATTACTTTTCTAGCCCAGAAGAGAAGTGCATTTACTTTGCATTTGGTATCTTGGACACAATGCTAGAAGTTAAACAATTTATAATGCCAGCTACCTATGTCTAAATTTATTAACTGTCTTGGTGGGGATGTATGGTTTTCTCAGTTGAAAGATCCAATTATTTGGTATTTTTATTAAATCCTTGTTTTGATACAAACAACATTGCTTTTGCTTTATTGATGTTTAGGATAAGATTGTGTTGGCTCAGCCAGTCTGAAAGGAGGACATATTTATTTATTTACTTTTGCAGGTTTTTTATTAAGCTTGTGAGAGGGGTACTTGGACTGTATGATTCCATGTTGCCTGTTGAAAAAATCATAGAGTGTTGTGGCAGGTCAGCAGGATATTGGGAGAAATAATGCATCCTTGTAGTACATAAGTGTATTTGAGGGCTAAAGGTTATGAGGTGAGCTCTATCTGAACTTTTAGTTGTCTGTTTTGTAGGAATAATCGGAACCAGATTCATGCTGTGAGGTTGCATCCTGTCTGAAGTAGGGACTATAATAGCAGTTTGAGACTGACTTGGTCAAATGTTTTAGAGATATCAATGAAGACAAAGTCTGTGAGCATAAATTTATACCTGCTCTGGAGAAAGTTATCAATTTATTTTACCTGAAGAAACCGAAGAACAATGTGTGGTGGTCAGAAGTAAATGAAATGGAATTTCATGGCAAGCAAATGGAACACAAAATATATGCTTACAGAACAATGTGCTTGGGTTGTATAGTAAGTAGACATGTCTAGCCAAATACATGAATTAAAAATGGTGCAAAACTTTCAAATAGGTATACGTGGAACAAAGAAAGTCCGAAGATTTTGACTATTGAAAAAAAATGCCTGAATGAATAATTCAGGGTATTTGGACAAATAAGACAACAGGCAAATGAGACCTTGATGATTATAAAAGGTGTCACAAACTACATGAGAGGTATAAAGTATAAATAACAAATTAGTTTATCATACTATATCAGATATACTAGGACCAGAAAATGAATGTGTGTGTGTGTGTGTGTGTGTGTGTGTGTGTGTGTGTGTGTGTGTGTGTGTGTGTGTGTGTGTCTGTGTGTGTGTGTTTGAGTGGGTTACATTACATACAGAGGAAACTGAATACTTATAAAGCAGAGACTATGTGTATCTGAGAATAAAAAAATATACCCCGGGATTCATCAAGCCTTTTTTCCATGCAGGAACAGTGTAGCCATTCCTGAATGGGAAATGGCCACTGAGCGATCCAGCAAACAGCCGATCTGATGTGCACGAGCATGCCTATACTGTTCCTGCAGAAATAAAGCTGCAGAATGCTAATTACCATATGTGCTGGTGAAAAACATGCAAATGACGTGAATTAATGATTCACCAAGCAGCCAGGTATTCTTGCAGGAACAATGTTATTTGCAGAAATGTATTTGGTTACTAACTGAATGCATTTCTGCAAATAACAAAACAGAGGGATAACAGCTCTGAAAAAAGCATGTATTACAGCAGTTAGGCATGCCGATGGCCAAATATATGGCCATCAGCTTGGAAAACCATTTCTTTTTTATAAAAATCAAACTTTTATTTTTTTTGTTCGATCTCAGCCGTTTAAGCATAGAGAAGTGGTGTGCAAATGGGATCAGGTGGAAAATTTAAAAAAAAGCTGAAAAGTCAATTTTAAGGGAAATCTGCATTTTGCCATCGTAGTCTATGGCATGCAGAATGAAAACAATACCAAGGAACAGCGGATGTCAAGAGGAAAAGGTCAGTGTAAGTGCAGTAACTATGGACTAAGGCAGTGCGGTATGCAAATGAGGGAACATTTACTGAATCACAAAAATCTTTCAAGTCCCAAACTGCACCTAACCATGTAGGTTTGGCTTCTGCTACATACCTACAATCAACTGCATTACTAGCTGAGTTAAGTACAATCTTGCAGTGTTAAGGATTGTACTGCATTTTATATTTTGTCTATTTAATTGCTTCATTGCATATTGTGGTCTGTCTCTCTCTGTATTTATTTATTTTTCTGTTTGTTTCATAGAATACTGTGGTCTCTCTCTGTCTCTGCAGTTAGTTGGGACTATTGTGTTTCACTTCATTGATATTTAGTGTTAAACTATTAGCCTAGAGGGTGTCTTTGTATTTTTAAGTGTTAGTTACATGTCTTTGAATTTATTACTGCTCAGTATCTGAATTGTGTGGCTTCTACTACAAATCTACAATCAACTGCATTACTAGATGAGTTAAGTACAAACTTGCAGTGTTAAAGATTGTACTGCATTTTATTTTTTTGTCTATTTAATTGTTTCATTTAATATTGTGGTCTATGTCTCTCTGTAGTTATTTATTTTTCTATTTAATTGTTTCATAGAATACTGTAGTCTCTCTCTGTCTCTGCAGTTAGTTTCCCGCCCACCCTCCTTTTTCTTGTTCTGGTATTAATCTTGGTGGCTTTGGAATTACATGCCCATCCTGTAAATTTGTGTTTGAACACCCCCCCCCCCCAGGTCTATCTCATCTGTTCAATCAACCGAGTACAGTGAGATCATTCTTTTATTTCAGACACTCCTTCAAGTCCCATCTATTCAGCTCTATCCCAGCTCTATTCCAGTCTAGTGTCACTAGCTCACTCTACCTAATAAAGAGAACATTTGTGAAAGGCAAGGCACTTAGGTCCTTAATTTTGAATTATCTTCTGTTTTTCCTTTCTTCCTTCCCACTTTCCAAAAAAAAAAAAAAATTCCTGTAACTAGTCTAGTCCAGATACAGGTTTGCTGTAACCAGGACTGTCTGTAAGCTTCTGAGCCCCCAAAGCCTTTCTGTGTTGGAGGGAAGCCTTCTAGATTATCAGTGGGAGTGGTAAGCACTAGGTAGCCTATCTGCCACAAGAGTGGTTTCTCCCCCAGAAGTTGTAGTTTATTGGCCGTTTGGGCAGTTTTTCCATCTTGTTCAACTTTCTGGTTTAAAAGCCCATGTTTGCTTTTGTTTCCACCTTTCTTGTAACTATTCTAGTCTAGATACAGATTTGCAGTATACAGGACTGTTTGTAAGCTTCTGAGCCCCCTAAGCTGTGTTATGTTGGTAAGTAATAGGTAGCCTATCTACCACAAGAGTGGTTTCTGGCCCAGAAATTGTAGTTTATTGACTGTTTGGCAGTTTTTTCATCACTTTCAACTTACTGGTTTAAAAGCCCATGTTTGCATTTGTTTCCCATCTTTCATGTTACTAGTCTAGTCCAGATACAGATTTGCTGTATCCAGGACTGTTTGTAAGCTTCTGAGCCTCCCCCAGCCTTTCTGAGTTGGAGGGAAGCCTTCTAGCTTATCAGTGGGAGTGGTAAGCACTAGGTAGCCTATCTACCACAAGAGTAGTTTCTGGCCCAGGAATTGTAGTTTATTGGCAGTTTTGGCAGTTTTTCCATCTCTTTCAACCTTCTGGATTAAAAGCCAATGTTTGCACTTGTTTCCCCACCTTTCCTGTAACTAGTCTAGTCCAGATACAGATTTGCTGTATCCAGGACTGCTTGTAAGCATCTAAGCTCCCAAAGCCTTTCTGTGTTGGATGGAAGCCTTTTAGCTTATCAGTGGGAGTGGTAAGAACTAAGTAGCCTATTTACCACAAGATTGGTTTCTGGCCAGAAATTGTAGTTTATTGGCCGTTTGGGCAGTTTTTCCATCTCTTTCAACTTTCTGGTTTAAAAGCCCACATTTGCACTTGTTTCCCACCTTTCCTGTAACTAGTCTAGTCCAGATACATATTTGCTGTATCCAGGACTGTTTGTAAGCTTCTGAGCCCCCCAAGCCTTTCTGTGTTGGAGGGAAGCATTCTAGCTTATCAGTGAGAGTGGTAAGCACTAAGTAGCCTATCTAGCACAAGATCCAAGTACAGATTCCTAGTTTTAGCATTTGAATTTGCTGATTCATGCTCAGCACTTGTTCAGAATGTGTTGTTAGCACTAAATGAGCTACAAATTACTATAACACTCAATTTTCCTCTTTACCTAGAGGACAACAGTTTTTGTACTTACTTTCCTCGCTTGCTTAGAGAAAAACAGCTGTTATACTCACTTTCCTCACATGTCTAGAGACAAGTATTTTTTTATTCAAGCATGTCCAAGGGTCAGCACCCAGTGTTCTCTCTTGTCTATATGATGGATTTGGGCATCTTGGGGCAATGTAGCAATTGCCTCATGAACACAGACAACCCTCTCCTCCTACCACCCAACACCACAATTTGTGAGAGATGCACTTATCTAGCCAAACTGGAGGTAAAGCTCTCTCCAGCCAAGACTGAACTTGACAGTCAGGAGGAGAAGGTAAACACTTGCACTACACCACACTCATCAATTAGCCCCACTAAACCTACACCACCAAAATCCACACATAGAAACAAATAAATATTCACAGAGGCTCTTAATAATAATCTGCTCAAGCAACAGAGACCTCCAAAGCAAAAATGCAAGCAACCTCCACCACTCAGTACAACCCAAATGACACATAGCCCACAGACTCTGTCTGCCAATAAACCACAACCCATAAGGCAAAACAATGTAGCCAACACACTAGTCATAGGTGAGTCTATAGTCAGGCACACTGAAGTCCCACTCACCAGGCTAAACAAGGAGAAGGTTACTGTCAGCTGCCTGTCAGGGGCCAAGATCTGCCACATAAACCGCGCACTCAGGTCACTCCACAACAAGTACAAATATGACTCTGTCATTGTCCATGTTGGTGTGAACGACCTGAGGCATACCTCCCTGGACTACAAGAAAAGAGACATGGAAGAGCCCTCCTATATTGTTATTCAGGAAGTTATTACCCTAGCCTTGAGTAGCATCCTGCCATCACCCAGAATGATATGGCAGTACAAGGGCAAAATGATTGACTTCAACAATTGGATAAGCTTCTTGTGTCATTCTAATGAGATCCGGTATCTGTCTGCCTGAGATTACATGGTCGACAGACCATGATGCTTTGCCAGAGATGGCCTGCACCTGTCGCCCCTGGGTTTCCAGATACTGGCTAAGGGTTTTGCCGCCCCTATAGTGCCTTTTTTAGGCAAGGTTCAAATGACAAATTCACCACTGCAACAGGAACAGGCAAGCAAGAACTGAGGGTAATGCTACTCAAAGCTAGAAGTCTAAATCTCAAAATGTACTAATTCGAGGCACTCCTTAAAAAGGAGCACCTTAATATCTGTGCAGTGACTGTGACCTAGTTCAAGGCTCTAAAGAGCACCCCTGTATTACCAGGCTATAACTCACACCACACTTTTCGGCCATCTAACCTGGACCAGAACACCAAAGGTGGAAGTGTGCCCATATTCATTAAGGATATCATCACCTCCGGGCTAGTTGCACAGCATAATGCATCCAAGGTTATCCAAGTGCAACTAACTCTGGACAAAACTGCAATACAAATTGTAGCTTGCTGCAGATCCCCCACCTTGTCCCAGGATTCCCACTCCTCTTTTCTTGATATACTGGAAAACAGGGTTCAACCAAACACCCTAATAATGGGCGATTTCAACTACCTAACCATTAACTGGGACAACTACTCATGTCCAAACTTCTTCACTCAACGCTTTCTGGAATTCATAAATTCCAGTGCCCTGGGTCAACTTATCCACACCCCCACCAGGGGCAACAATATGTTAGACCTAGTCATTACCAACATGAGTGACTGGTGTTCCACACCTGAAGTCAACTCCTCGTTGGTCAGATTCGACCATAAGCTCATCACCCTAGATATCCGCACCTCCCACCCACCCAGCATTAAGGAAACCATGGTAAAAAAAATTCTTCAAAGCCAACTTCATGCTTCGTAAGACAGAAGTGGTGAACTTCATGACACCCATGCAGATGGTCAATACAGTTACGACTGCTGAATCCTACACAAATGCACTCTATAAGCACTTACATGAGTGCATGGATCATGCTATCCCAAACAGAACCAATCTGCTATCCTTTAAAAAAAGGAAGCCAATCTGGTGGTCCCCTTCCATAAACAAACTCTACAACAGAAGGAATAAACTGTTGCAAAAGAGAGTAAAATTCCATGAGTGGAGGAGCTCCCTGGTCAGCCTCAGTAAGAAGCTGAGATCCCTTATAAGATCCTCCAAAGCTAGCTATGAACACAAAATTGCCACTGATTCTAAGGGCAGCCACAAAGTCATCTATAGCTATGTCAGGAATCTAATGGCTACACCCAGATCTGCTCTGAGTTACAGCACAATGGCATGAAAATTACAGAACCAACTGATATTGCCAATGTCCTGGCAGATAGGTTCAGTGCTAACATTACCCCCATCTCACCCTCTAAAGGGCCCATATCTATACAGGAAGAATGCAGAGTCCCTGTAATCACATCTATGCAGATAAAAGCTGCACTCTCTAAAACCAAAACACAGCATCCATGGGACCGGACAACATCCCAGGCTGCATTTTACACAAACTTCAGAACGAACTGGCTCCCCACCTAAGCACCATGTTCAATCATAGTCTCACATCAGGCTTTGTGCCCACTGAATGGTGCACAGCAAGAGTTATCCCTCTCCACAAAGGAGGAGCCACCACTGATCCTGGGAACTATCATCCTATTAGCCTGATGAGCCTGGTCTGCAAGGTCATGGAATGTATCATCATGGAACAAATAAACAAAGACATTGGTAACCTCCAAACTCTGGACCCCATCCAGTTTGGGTTTGTGAAATGCAGATCATGCCTTATGAACCTGATCAAATTCTTTGAGGCAGTCACCAAAGCAGTAGACAAGGGTAATGTGGTTCACACAGCCTATCTTGACCTCGCCAAGGCTTTTGACACCATCCCCCATTCTGGAATTATGGCTAAACTCACTAAACTGAGTATAAATCCATATGTTACAAGATGGGTTGTCAACTGGCTCACTGACAGAATGCACACTGTAAAAGTTGCAGACTTCAAATCTGACTTCAAATCAGTTACAAGTGGAGTACCATAGGATTCAGTCCTGGAACTGATCCTGTTTGGTATTTACTTCTCTGAAGTACAGGCTAACACAGAAGGCCTCTGGCTAACGAAGTGCACAGATGACTGCAAACTAGGAGCAATAGTCGAGTCCCCAAATTATGTGGACATCCTACAGAAGGGCCGCACTGAGACAGATGCCTGGTATCAGAGGCATGGCCCCAAGCTCAATGACAAAAACTGCATTGTCATCCCCTTTGGTAAAAACTCTGTACCCATGAACTACCACATAAACGGCAGTCTACTTAATGCCGAATGTGTGATGAGAGACCTTGGGACCTAGTCTCTCCTTTGATAATCACATCACCACACTAGTCAGGAAATCCTTCTATGTGGCATGCCTCATCACAAAAGGGTTCTCATTCAGGAAAAAATAGGTCATTGTTCGCCGCTACTCGGCACTCATTAGAGCCATTGTAGAGTACATTGCCCCTTTTGAAATGTACCTCACAAGACATCTGCAGTAGCTGGAAAGGCCACAGAAGTACCTCACAATGAGGATTACTGGCCTCAAACAGATACCCTACACTGACTATCTCAAAATAACTCCAGCTTTACTCTGTAGTATATTGCCTTCTCTCAGGAGATCTCTGCCTAACATATAAAGCTATGTTAAACCCAGAGCTGTTGGACATGCTACACCTAAAGAAATCCCAATCCCTCCGAGCTATATGCTCTAGGGACCTAAACCTTGTCACCACAATAAACGGGACATGCTGGAGGGATAGATTCCTGTCCTAGAGACTTTCTATACTCTGGAACAAGCTACCCATCTATGTCAAGCAAAATTCCTCATATCACTCTTCAAGAAAAATCTTGATGAGTGGATGGGAAATAGGAAATCCACTCTGGGGATCGCTTCTGTGGCTCTGCTTGACAGGGACACAGGAAATTAACTTTCTTGGGTGGCGTAAGCCAGGGAACATTGTTGGCTGGGCTTACTTAAGCCCTTGGTCCGATAGCCTAGTACCTACCTATGAACCTATGGTGTAACTAGGAGGAGGAACACACATGAAAAGGGGGAGTGTAAGGCATGTTGTAAGCACATTGGACCCCTAACGGACAGAGATAAGCTTAGCTAAGCACAGCTAAACAAGGGGTTGTGTCTGCGGCTGTAATGTCTTATTCCATGAACAGAACTGTGTACTCACTTCCAGGGGAGGACCATTTCTTACTGTTTACATTAGCTAAACAGGTTCGCATGGCACACCCCCAGTCTAAAACAAAGAAAAAAATGGAAATGACAGGACTATTTACATTTGGGCACCAGGTTTTTACAGAATGCTGCTGGGCTTATAAGGGGAGGAAATGGAAAGAGGAAAAAGAACAAAAAGAAAAATACCAGAATTAAATCAATCAAGTACAAATAACATAGCTGGCAGGTGGAATGCATCATAATCAGCCAATCATAGAGGCAGCATCTGCAGCACAGTAGTATAAAGTATGGAAACAACTTACAGTCTGTTTTTTCCCACAAACTCTGCATCATTGGTGTACACATGCAGGGGAATTTTAACTGGAAAAATGTTAGGGGCTGCCATTGCTTTGATCCATCAATATGTGTTAGAGGTGAGGGTAGAGTGGAGGATAATGCTGTCAACTGCCAAGACCGAGGAGAAGAGTGTTCAGACCTAGGATAACTTACCAGGGGATACATGATCTGCAGATAGTAGAGAGCTACAGGGTGGACAGAGACATACTTCAGCAAATCACCTAGCTGTGCCGGCCTAAATTCAGACCTAGAATCAACAGAGGGGAACCAATGAATATCAAGGTATGTGTAGCCTTAAGAATTCTAGCTGCAGGTACTTTCCAAAGACCTACTGGTGACATTGTGGGGGTCTCACAGGTATCTTTATCCAGGGTACTCCACCAGTTCTTGGATGCCATGCTGCTACATGCCGGTGAGCACATTTGCTTCCCCAACACCTGTGAGGAGAGGACCTGCAATATGCATCTCTTCCACTGTGTAGCAGAATGCCTGGAGGTACTGAGTGCCATAGACTACACACACATCCACATCAAAGCACCACCTGGTGAACAGAGTAGGGTCTACATAAACCACAAAGGATTCCCCTCCATCATCTGCCAGGTCATGTGCAATGCCCATGGCATTATCATGAATGTGTGTGCTGGCAGCCCTGGAAGCTATCACAACTCTCATATTTGGCGTTCATCACAGCTGTACCATGCATTTGCCAGTGGGCATCCCATATAGCCATCTTGTGGGGCATGCTGGCTATGCACTGTAGCAGTGGATGATGACACCCATTAGAAATGCACACACAAACACACAAGAATGCCATAATGAGGCACATGCACAAACAAGGATCATTATAGAGCTTGTGTTTTGGATGATCAAGTCACGGTTCCACTGCCTTGACATATCTGGTGAAGCTTTGCAGTAATCTCCAGTCACATGTGCACACAAGTTCATAGTATGTGCCATGCTACACAAAATGATCCTGCGGAAACAGCTGCAGCAGGAACAGCATGGAGAAGGGCCACCAAGCCACCTACCATTTCCAAGTTCCCCACAGGCACAAAGGAACTCACAGGAGGAGGCTCCTGAGCCTGCTCCTGTAGGCAGACAGAGGCATGCCCACTATGCTCAGACCTTGACAAAGAGACAATGCATAGCACACCCACTAACACTGTAGGGACCCCAGGGACTGATATCTCTCTCTGACTCGCACAGACAGTAAAATGAATGACACACACATCACATTACCTGTAACTTACTATATATAGGCAGTGTACTGTATGCTTCCAACATAGGTGGCCCTCAAGCACCATCCTCACAACTGCCGAAAGCACAAGGTAAGTCAGTCTTCTAAACGATAAATTAATGGATTAGTATGTTTTTCAAGCATATCTATGGCAATGCTGCATGCATGCAAGGGAATGGGATGCCTACTGGGATAGCAGAACACAACTGACAGCTATGTGGGACACCAGGAAATGTCTGGCCAAAACTGACCTCCACACACTATGCAGTAGTACCCAAGGTGGCAAATCCCACTGCAGTATATGTGTGGGGACAACTAACTGGAGGGTCATAGGTCACTGGAATGGATGTCAGTGTGGGTGTCCCATACCCACTCCTTGCACCCACATACCAAGTCAGCTGTAGAAAACCACAGAAAAATATCTGTTAAAGGCACACACATGTTGGCAATGTTTAATTATCCCCCTGCAAACTCATACAGTGAAAGCACAGCAGGACATGCAGTTACAATAAGGCTATGAAATGTAAGAAGTGTGAAACTGAAATGCATGCTAGTGCAATCTGACTTGGCCTCTTTACTGATATGCCTCTAGACCCCAAGACAGGGCACAATAGTATGGTAAATGGAATCAAAATATAAAGCAAATATCAGCACAGTCTGTGCAAATGTGTACAGCTGACAGGTGCACCCCCCATATACCCACACACAAATGCAATAACATGTATGTTTGCAGGGAAATAGCAGCATAGCATGCATTGTCAGGGTTGTACCAATACACATGATGCCTGTCCAAAATATGCAAGGGTCAATGAGCTATGCGTAAGTGTGGTTAATACTGTCAGGATCTGGCCAGCACATTCTCCTGGCAGTCGTCTTGTAGTGCTCTAGGTACAGTGTCACCTTTGACATGGCCATGTGCAGATAATGGCAGTGTCATCTGTTATGCATGTCAGTGACACCCACTGCTCTGCTGCTGACATAACTGGAAGTGCTATGTGGAATATACTACACATATAAGTGATATCTTGAAGGATGTGTACCTGAGGTGCCAAGGCTTTGGTGAATTTAAATGCTTATTGGTACTGTTGCCAGTTGTTATTCTCAAAAATTCTTTTGTGTTATGTTTGCTTTTACATATAATGAATATGCTTGCACAGTAGAATGCACTCTGTACCCACACCCATAACTCTCAACCTCTGACAGTAAGATGTCTAGGCAAGGGCAAAAATAAAAGTGGAGCAAATGCACAGGGATAGGCATGTGTTGTAAATATGGCCCTTCCATAATGAGAAAGTTGGTAGGGTGAGGGCTTTGCAGTAGCAGGAATTTTCTGAAGGTTATGTAGTCTGAAACAGTAATGTCTGTCATTATTTTGTAACATCACTCTTCAATTATATGTAACTAACTTGCCATAAAAGCATACATTTCGTATAAGAGATGAAACCTATAGCCAACACCTGGACAACCTGCCAAAAAATGTACAGGTGAGAGGTATGCCCACACAAGGATTTGACATCTCAGGTTAGAAAGATACCACAGAAGCAGGAGATCCCCAGCAAGTATATCACCAGATTGCTGAACTATTTACACAACCATGTTATTACTAAACTGGCTGTAGCCACACCTCACAAATAGTTTTGCTGTTCAAGAATTTACATAGCTGCCCTCATAATATTGGTTTATGCATCATACAACCAGCATTCCTCTGTAAAGCACTGTGATGATCACAGGATGTCTGGTACTAGGTAATGACACAATACATTGTAGTTTCAGATTACAGATATGTCAGAAAATGTCTGCTAAACAAAAGAAGTCCCCTGAGGAAAGTCCTGTGTACTCCTAAGAGGTATGGCTGTAGCACACAAATCCCTGGACTGGAGTACACCTATCTCTGAAATGGAGTCCCACTCTAACTATAGAAAGTCACACTGGGCATGCTCCTACACTTAAAACATTACATGATATGTTAGAACCCACATTGGACTTTATGACTCTATTGTGTATATATGTCTGTGCATACAGATATCTATGTACATCCAACAGAACCCACACACACACATCAGACATGATTACCCTCAGCTAGCTGTAGATTGCCCATATGTGAGATATCTACATCTGTTGAATGAGATACACACACATATATATGGGCAACAGATACCATATGTCAAGCATACACACACATATAGATGTGGGGAACTGAGAGACAACCAGTGATAGAGAGAGACACACAGGGGGACACAGGCAGAGTGAGTATCACACATGGATACCCTGAATGACATATAGTGATGTCTCTCTGTGGACAGTGGCATACCAGTTGTAAACATTTGCACATGCCAGTATAAAAGGGGAGTCCCATTGTGTAACAGTACTGAGGTTGGGTTTATAATATCACGTCACCTGTGTGTGTGTGTGTGTGTGTGTGTGTGTGTGTGTGTGTGTGTGTGTGTGTGTGTGTGTGTGTGTGTGTGTGTGTGTGTGTGTGTGTGTGTGTGTGTGTGTGTGTGTGTGTGTGTGTGTGTGTGTGTGTGTGTGTGTGTGTGTGTGTGTGTGTGTGTGTGTGTGTGTGTGTGTGTGTGTGCATGTGTGTGTGAGCATGTTTATAGGAAGAAGTATTTTGATGTTTCCCACCCACTGCTCTACTTTATCAGTCCTGCTGATATCATTCCCCTTATCAGCGCCTTTGGACAGTTTCAGCCCAGTAAGCTCTGTCACGTGTGTGATAACTTTGTAACACTATAGTACAAATAACTAGATGGGTAGGGGTTCTACTCTCAGATCTGACAAATATGTGTGTGTGTGTGTGTGTGTGTGTGTGTGTGTGTGTGTGTGTGTGTGTGTGTGTGTGTGTGTGTGTGTAAGTATGTATGTTTGTAGGAAGAAGTATTTTGATAATTTGCCCACCCACTGCTCTACTTTATCAGTCCTGTTAATATCATTCCCTTATCAGCACCTTTGGACAGTTTCATCCCAGTAAGCTCTGTCACGTGTGTGATAACTTTGTAACACTATAGTACAAATAACTAGATGGGTAGGGGTTCTACTCTCAGATCTGACAAATATGTGTGTGTGTGTGTGTGTGTGTGTGTGTGTGTGTGTGTGTGTGTGTGTGTGTGTGTGTGTGTGTGTGTGTGTGTGTAAGTATGTATGTTTGTAGGAAGAAGTATTTTGATAATTTGCCCACCCACTGCTCTACTTTATCAGTCCTGTTAATATCATTCCCTTATCAGCACCTTTGGACAGTTTCATCCCAGTAAGCTCTGTCACGTGTGTGATAACTTTGTAACACTATAGTACAAATAACTAGATGGGTAGGGGTTCTACTCTCAGATTTGGCAAATATGTGTGTGTGTGTGTGTGTGTGTGTGTGTGTGTGTGTGTGTGTGTGTGTGTGTGTGTGTGTGTAAGTATGTATGTTTGTAGGAAGAAGTTCAAACTCAAAAAACTAACAAACTCTATAAAAACAAAAAAGCGAGGTTGTAGAAGAGCAGTCACAAGGAAATTTGTTGACTTAAACACAAGTTTATTAGCGCTTTCGGAGGGAACAATGTCTCTCCTTCCTCAGACAAAATTCAAGCAAGTTATGTCAAGTATTTATAACAATTAAACAAACAGCCAATTAACAATACAAAAGATTAAAATACTAATACTGCTTTCTATACAGGTAAAAACCAAAAGGAAATTAAAGCAGCACATTTACGAGCATTATTATGCCATCAGTAAGAAAGATACCATCAATGCTCTGGCTAGGCATATCATAGAATTTACAGACCATAGTTTTAAATTTGCTATTCTTAAACACATTGTAATTAACATAAGAGGTGGTCCTTGGCATGTCCAGTTGGAGATGGAAGAGGTATTTTGGCAGATAAGAACTGCCGCTTATATGTATCCTGGACTTACCGAGTATGTGTCCATTAGTTGCATTCTCAAACACTTCACTATGAGAAGGTGATTTGGATTTTTAAGTATGGGTTCAGTCTGCTTTCAATAGTTTTAACAATATTAGTATTTTAATATTTTGTATTGTATTTTTTGTTGTTCTAATATTATACAGGTAACTAGAATTGTATTTTTGATTTAAAATGCAAAGGTTTTTCAAGAATAGCGCTATACAGCACTTCCTATTTTTAAAATAATGTTAGTAATTTGTTAGTTTTATTGCACTATGTGTTTGTTTGCTGCAGAGGTTTTTTACAGAAGGTTTTTATGCGCTAGAGGTTTATTTTGGGTGTCTTACTAACGCGTGCTGAGTGTTGTGGTTAATTAGTTAATTGGCTGTTTGATTGTTATAAATACTTGACTTAACTTGCTTGAATTTTGTCTGAGGAAGGAGAGACATTGTTCCCTACGAAAGCACTAATAAACATGTGCTTAAGTCAACAAATTTCCTTGTGACTGCTCTCCTACAACCTCGCTTTTTTTGTTTTTAAACAGTTTGTAGGAAGAAGTATTTTTGATAATTTTCCCGCCCACTGGCCTACTTTATCAGTCATGCTGATATCACTCTCCTTATAGGTTCATAGGTGTGTACTAGGATGACGGCCCTGGAGCCTTTACAAGCCTAGCCCAAAGAAGTGCCCTACCATTGTGCCACCTGATATTAATTCCCAGTGCCTCCATCAAGTAGAGCCACTGGGGTGATCCCTGGGGTGAACTTTCTATTACCTATCCACTCTTCAAGATTTCACTGGAACAGTGTCATCTAGCTGCTTTGTTTGACATGTATGGGAAGTCTATCCCAGGGCATGTGGAGTCTCTGGGTGAAGCACCTGTCCCTCCAGCATGTTGTGTTAATTGTGGTAATGAGATCAAGGTCCCTGCAGTGTGTGGTGCAGAGGGATTAGGATGTCTTTAGATGTAGCATTTCTAAAAGAGCTGGGTCAGTTATGGCTTTGCAAGTCAAGCAGAGATTGCCTCTAAGTAGGTGATATAAGACAGAGAATAGCTGGAGTCTTTGGAGTCTGTCTGTGTAGGACATGTGTTTAAGGCCTAGGATCCTCTTTGTGAGGTACTTCCATGGCCTCGCTAGCTGTTGCAGGTGTCTAGTGAGGTACATGCCAAATGGGCCATTATACTTGATGATTGATCTAATGAGGGAAGAGTACACAGAGATGACAACCTCTTTCTTCCTGGATGCAAACCCTTGGTAATGAGATGTGCCACATAGAAGGATTTCCTGACCACACTGGCAATGTGGTGGTTAAAGGTGAGGTTGCTGTCAACCTCTGTCCCCAGATATGTTATAATGCCTACAGTGTTCATTGGGCTCCCATCAATGCGGTCCTTAGTGGGAACTGAGTTTTTGCCAAAGGGGCTGATGATCCATTTTGTGGTGTTAAGCTTCAGGCCATAGTTTCAGCACCAGTCAGTGGTCTAAGTGAGGCCTTTATGTAGGATGTCTACATCACTTCTGGAGTTAATAATGGCTCCCAGCAGTTGTCTGTGAATTTGGTCAGCCAGAGTTCCTTTGTGCTGGCCTGAACTCCTAAGACGTAGATGCTGAACAGAAGAGTACACAGGAGGGATTCCTGTGGGACTCCACTCATGACGGTTGGCAGTCTGACTTGGAGCTCACTACTTTTACACAGAGTGTTCTATCTGTGAGCCAATTTGCAACCCCCCTAATGATATAGTGGTTGATGCCTAGTTTAGTGGGTTCACCAATAATACCTGACTGAGGAATGATATCAAGAGCCTTGGCCAGATTGATGTAGACTGTATGCAGTGCCTTAATGTTAT
The DNA here is from genome assembly GCF_019279795.1 of Protopterus annectens. Lineage (NCBI taxonomy): Eukaryota > Metazoa > Chordata > Ceratodontiformes > Protopteridae > Protopterus > Protopterus annectens. The sequence goes on along the minus strand of NC_056736.1, from coordinate 550,526,955 downwards.
ACACAGCCCTGTTGACTGACTCAAAGAAATCAACCAGGTTAAGCAAGCATAATCGCCTTTTCACAAAACCAAACTGTGTTGGGTCCAGAGTTAGGAGATTACCTATATGTTTGTCGATCAGGTCCCTGATGATGCACTGCATAGCTGTACATATCATACTCGTCAGGCTAATGGGATGATAATTCCCAGCATCTGTACTCGCTACCCCTTTGTGGAGATGGATGACTGTAGCAGTGCACCATTTGGAAGGGACAAATCCTGATGTGAGGCGGCAACTGAACAGTGCACACAAGTGTGGTGGCCAGTATCTTTGTAGTTCATTGAGAACACAACCACAAATAATTTTGGGTCCCATGGAAGCTGTATTCTTGCCTGTGGGCAATGCCAATTTAACCTGGAAGGCAGTAATCCTGGGTGCTGGCATTCTGATTGTTCCTCTAGGGGGAGCGAGGTGTAAAACTGGCACTGAATGTGTTGTCAAGAATGTTGGCAATATCGATTGGCTCATTATAGGAGGTAGCATTTTGCAGTAACTCAGAGCACTTCTGGGTATTGCCGTGGAGGTTCTGGATATAACTATCAAAGCCTTTGTGATTATTGTCAGTGTCTGCTGCAATTCAGCCATCATAGCTGGCTTTAGATGATCTCATGAGGGATTACAAGTTGTTGTTGAGGCTAATAAAGGAGTTTTTCCACTCTTGGGACTCCACTTTTGTCTGCAACAGTTTCTTCCTTCTGTTGTATAGGTTATTAATGGCAGGGGACCACCAGATTGGCCTCCAGTGTTTGGAGGAGAGTGTCATGGTTCTGTTGGTTATGGCTAGTTCCATGCATTGATGTACATGTTTGTACAATGCATTTGTGTATGATTTGGCAGTCCTACAGGCGTTTTCCATTTGCATGCATGCTGTAAAGTTAGCCACCTCTATTTTAGGAGTCCAAAGTCAGCCTTGGAGCAGTTTTTCAAGGTGGTTACCGTTGTGGAGGGTGTGGGTGAGCTGTGGATTTCCATGGTGTTTACTCTATGTTGGATCTGACCAGGTAGGGGTTGACTAATTTTGTCAAGCAATGGTCCCATATGTTAGTAATCAACGCAAGTTAAGGATGTGGCATCCTCTATGAGGTGTCAGAATGATCTGGTCCAGGGAATTGGAACTGATGAATTCCAGGAAGCACTGGGCACATGTATTGGTGCTTGAGTGTCTTTCCCAGTTGATAGAGGGGTAGTTGAAGACTCCTAGTATGAGAGTGTTGGCTTGGACCTAGATAGATTCCAGGGTATTGTGGAATGTGGATTGAGAGTCTAAGGACATGGATGGGGATCCATAGCAGGCTATGAACTGGATTGCACTATTGCCCAATATCAGTTGTACCTGAAGTATCTCAGATGCCTTATGCTAGGATACTTGTCTGGAGGAATGCATATCCAGTACGAATATGGAGACACCTCCGCCTCTGGAGCTGTGGTCAATGTTTTGGTGCTGACTGGTGTGGAATGAATTATAGCCTGGTAGTGCAGGGGTGCTGTCTGCTGCTGCAAACCAGGTCTCCGTTACAGCACAAATGCCAATGTTCTCCATTTTGAGGAGTGCTTCGAGTGACTGCATCTCGAGATGTAGATGTCTAGTATTGAGCAGCATGTCCCTCAGATTGCACTTCTGTATAGCTGTTATGGTGGTAATTTGATTTGGAACACCACCTATAAAGGCACTATAGGAGTGGCAATACACTTAGCCCGCACCTGAAAACCCAGGGGTGACAGATGCAGATCATCTCCGACAAGAAATCACAGTCTGTCAATCATGTCATCCCAAGCAGACAGATACTGGATGCCCCGAGAATGACTCCAGACACTTAAGCCAATTTTTAAAGTCAATCATTTTTTTTGTGTGTACTATGGTATCATTCTGGGTGACAGTAGTATACTACTCAGGGCTACTGTCATACCTGCCTGGCCCACATAATCTGAGTTCCACATCATGTCTTTCTTAATGTAGTCCAGGAAGGTGTGTCTCAGGTCATTCACACACACATGGAAAATGACATAGTTCTACTTGTAGTTGTTGTGGAGTGACCTGACTGAGTGTGTTATGTGCTGGTTCCTAGCACCTGATAGGCACAATGTGTAGGTGAGATAGGTGTCCTATGGTTTGTGTTGTGTTGTGGTGATCAAGTGGATGTCTGACTTGGTGGTCTCTGCTATTTGGGTAAATGTCTATTGAGTTCCTCTGTGAGGTGGGTGTGTAGTTTTTCTTAGTATGTCAGAGCTGTAATAGTGTGTGTTCTGGAGGGATATGTGTTCCATGTGGTGTGGTGCATGTGTTGACCCTTTTCCTCTTGACCGGCTAGACCAGTCTTCACTGGAGAGTGCATATCTTCCAATTCGTTGATATAGGGGTATCTCTCACAAGTCTGAGTGTTGGGAGTTTAGAAGAGAGGGATGTCTGTGTACATGAGGCAGCTGCAAAAGTGCCTCAGAATGCCCAAGTGCACCAGGTTAATGGGCAAAAGCACAGAGAACTGCACTTTAATCATGCCAGGAGGGGTGGTCATAATTACTAAGGACTGGAGCTAATTCCATGAGGAACAACTTCTGCTAATAGCTCTCAGGTGTGCTAGAATAATTGATACAAAAACCTGTTTAAGTGCAAAGCTATTAGGCTATTTGAAGTGCAAGAGAGAAGAAACTAGCAATATCCAAAGGAAAAACTGAAGGCAGACATTCTGGCACCCGTAACAGTTTACCTCAGCTGTGCAGTTGTCAGCACCTTTGGCCAGCTGTGAGCCCAGTAAGCTCTGTAGCGCATGCGGTTACTGTGTGACACTATAGTACAAATAACTAGATAGGCAAGGTTTCTAATCTAAATACTGACAAGTAAGTGTGTATATACTCTGTGGTTTATACCATTTTGATGTGTACCACCCTGTAAACTTCCCATCACCCTATTTTACTAGGCCTGCGAATGACATTCACTTTAGAAGTACCTTAGGATGAGGTGAAATCATGTAAGCTCCCTGGTGCATTTGATAACTGCATAACACTGTAGTAGAAATAACTAGATAAGTAGGGGTTCTAATCTCAATGGTGGCAACTCTTTGCGTGTGTGTGTGTGTTTGTGTCAGAATTATATACTGTGTGAGTTATACCATTTTGAGTTGTGTACCACCCTGTAAACTTCCCATCACTCGACTTTACTAGGCCTGCTGATGTCATTCACCTTTGCAGTACCTTGGGAGTAGGTGAAATGATGTAAGCTCCATGGCACGTCTGATAACTGCATAGCACTATAGTAGAAATAACTAGATAAGTAGGGGTTCTAATCTCAATGCTGGAAACTCTTTGTGTGTGTGGGTTTGTGTAAGAATTATATATTGTGTGGGTTATACCATTTTGAGTTGTGTACCACCCTGTAAACTTGCCATCACCCTACTTTACTATGTCTGCTGATGTCATTCATCTTAGAAGTACCTTGGGAGAAAGTAAAATCATATAAGCTCTGTCGCGCATCTGATAACTACGTAACACTATAGTAGAAAAAATGAGATAGGTAGAGGATCTGATCTCAATACTGGCAACTGTGAGTGTGTTTGGGAGAACATCATATCCTGTTTGGCTGATACCATTTTGATGTGTGTACCATCCACGCCTTTTTACCACCTCGCAATGGCATTATTTTATATAGCATGGTAACAGCATCTGCCTAACATGCAGCATGTTAAACCATTGTGCTGGCCATACCAGTCCTCTGTACATATGTGTATGGAATATCCAGATGTTTGCAACCTATATGTAATCTGTGTCCCTTAACAATGCCCATGTATGTGATACTGTTGCCAAATCGGACACTGTGAGTTTAGTGACACACATGCCAGCATCAGATATCATACCTGACTGAAACATCATGCTGATAAAATGTCTGCTACCCTATCACTTGTCCAGGCTTGTAGGAACAATACATAACTCCACATGCTATTTCTGGTGGATTTTCTCACCATCCATGAAGGCATTCATAACATTATGTGTTGTAAGAAGTAGTGTGTTATGTCCCATTCATATAATCTATGTGGGGCAAGTAATGTGTATGTAGTACTACAGCACATCAAAGTTGCAATGTAGATTTACTAATCTGTCTATTGCCAACTGTATTTGTGTTCCTGTATGCACATCCCCTGTGTCAGTCCTTACTGTGTGTATGCAAAGGATATACCATTTTTCTCCCTGTTCCACCCAGTGAACTCAGGAATACATACCACAAACCTATCATACACAGTACCATACATGCCCTCATTAGCATCAGGGTTGCGTGTATGTGAAAGAAAAGGCAGGGCCAACAGGTGCTGACAGGTGAATCTGTTGCAGTTAATGTAATGGCTACGCTTGTGAGGGATCTGCTGACAGTACTGCAGTAACCTATTCTGTATGTATGAGCCTGTGGTACTACACAACACTGAGGTGACATTTCTGAAGGATACCTGTCTGTGACAAGGGGTATGTATGCAAGTTCACACTGACAACAGTGTCCCTCACACACTGTTGCATGCATACACACCTGGTACATGTACAGATAAAGCTGTAACTCACCTATGACACAGTCAGTGTACTCCCACTCTGCCATACTCCCTCTTGGGAATGTCTGCATGGTCACAGCCTGCAGGCACAGAGACACCTGGAACACAAACATAATACAGTATGTCAGACTAAATTCAGTCAGTGGTACTAACAGCAATAATGCTTCCTGGCTAATAAGGTACATACTCCTGTATGTGTACCCATAACAAACGCAAGCAGACAGCAACTTACATAGAATTACATAGCTAAACTGTACTATAGTCACCCTGTGCCTCAGACCTATATTAGCATGTCTCTGCATCGATGTTATGGATAACAGAGATGTGGCACAGGTATCATCACATGTACATGGTGTGGTATGGGTTTGCCAGTGGCCTAGGCTTGGGCATATGGTTGATATCATGTGTGTGTGTTTGGAGGGGTATCCAATAGTTGGGCTGTGCAGATGTCCTGTGTGTGCCTGGAGGTGACCTGCCTGTGATACAGATGTGTGTGTGTGTATGTATGCACACAATCAAGTCATGTGGCTGCCCTACACAGGGGTATGTTGGAGTGCTGTGGACCGTACATGGCAGGGTGTCCAGTTCACTGTCTCTGGCCATGGACATGGGAAATGGTCCTGCCAGAGGTATCACTGGCACCACCAGGACCAAGGCCAGATGCAGTACTCCTTCCTGATGGTGGCTGCTGTCTGCTGGATCCATGCCCATGATGGCATCGGCCAAGACCACGTGCCCATGGTCTGCTCTGGTGTGATGTGGACAGCAACCCCCCTTCAGTAGTGCTGTTGTCACTGCCACTATGGGAGTCTGAAGATGCATGGCCCCGTAGACTCTAAGCTGTTGTTGGTGTTGACCTACAACCACCTGGCTGATGTCCATCTCCCCACCACATGCTTTAGCACAGACATGCCACCATTGAGGATTGCCAAGGTCTCACCCCACCATCTATTCATGGCCTCAGTATTTTGATGTGTGGCCTCAACAAGGTCATGTATGTTGCCATGTAAATCAAGAAGAGTTGCATCCACAACTCTGAGTATTTGCTTAGTGTGGCATTCACTATGTGCCTGTGCATCCATGACAGCCCAAGACATGTATCTGTTGACACCTGCTGTGGCACATGTGACAGTGCCTTGGCAAGCAGCAGCCTTCCTGTGAGTGCCCCTGTCCATCCCCATGTGTGGGACCTTGCCTGCACTCTGGCTATGGCCAGTGTCTACACTCACACATGCCATAGTCACACACTAGCCTGTTCCATGCCACCACCTACCAACTCTCCGTCATCTGTGGCCACTGGTGATGGGGTATGTGTGGGCATTGTCACTTTGTGCGGGGAAGGTGTGAACAAGATTGGGATGCCAACCAATGGCACAGATTCAGCCCTTAACAACCTCACCTGTACCTCACTATTCCTATCATCATTGTCAGAGTCTGCAGAGACAATGACATACGTTTCCAAGTGGGAGGGACCCCAAACCCCATCGCCAACTGTGAGGGGAAGACAACATATGTACATTGATACCTGCACTTTGAGTTTAGCTGGTACACACATACACACACACACACACACACACACACACACACACACACACACACACACACACACACACACACACACACGCACACACACTCACACACACACACACACACACACACACACACACACACACACACACACACACACACACACACTTACAGGTGAGGTGGCACAAATCTGGTACAGAGACCTCACATTTCCCAAATAGTGGCATGCATGAAACACAGCCCTCACTTCATGCATTGCAGCCAGTTTTAATACATGCAACTAACAATATGGAACTCTGGGATAAATGAGTAGTGTTAATAGGTGATGGCCCTCCTCAGCACAGACTGCACCCATGTACACATCATTGCTGTTCACCTGTACAGCACAGTGGCAAGCACTACAGAGCATACCTCACAACTATACAGATCCTTGTTGGATGTGTAGATGCCTGGCTCATATATTTGCTCTGTTTCTCTTAAGCCCTGTGTTTGTCTGATACATAACTGGGATGATGCGAGGAGTGACGTCACTAATTAATGACATATATTTGGGTTTCAGACCTCCAAACCAGCAGTAAATGTCTGGTCACACAATTCCTGTTACACCACAATCCTTCTAAGCCTGCAGTGAATATGATAAATGTACACAACCCTGTAATCATGCCATATACCTGTAATATGTAAATGTGACCATAATAATGCATCCAAAAATATTACACACCTTTCATGTGACATATGACCTGTTCAATCCAATCGATAAACAAACAAATGTGTTACATGTAAAATATAGTGAATAAAATATGTACAATATGGTGGTTGCATAAGTGTGCACACCCTTAAAAATGATACTTTGTTGAAGCACCTTGTAAGTGACTTACAGCATTTGCTCTTCTTTGAAAGGTGTCTGATAGCATGGCACATCTTGAGTTGGCATTACTTGGCCACTCTTCCTTGCAAAGGTCCCCCAACTCTGTCAGATAGCAAGGGCAGCTCATGTGCACAGCCCTCATCAGTTTACACTGGGTTTTGCTATCGGGTTTAGGTCTAGGCTCTGGCTGGGCCAATCATTACCCATGAGTGTATTCAGGTGGTGCCATTTTTAGATAGCTTTGTATGTATGCTTCGGGTCTTCGTCACATTGAAGGCTGACACGCCTCCCCATCCTCAGCACTCTTGCAGATGCCTGATTGATGTGGACCAGATGTAAGTGTTATTTTGAACTGTTCAGAATTCCCACCACCATGACTACAGGCCCAGTTCTGGCTTTAGAACAGTATCCCCACAGCAGGCCAATGCCACCAACATGATTCACCATGGGGATGCTGGACTTCAGGTGAAGAGAGATGTTCCTTGTGCACCACACGTACCTTTTGGTATTGTGTCTGTGAGGTCGATCCATAATCTCATTACACCAGAACACATTTTAACACATGCCTTTGGGAGACTTGTTGTGCTGTATTGCAAGTTGCATACAGCCCTGGAGGTTTTTTTGGTGTGGGGAAATGCTTCCATTTTCTGACCCTACTCCATAGGCCAGACTTATGCAGACAATGGGAGATTGTTATCGAATGTTGTACATAGCACTAGTACTTGCATATAGATTTCTGCAACATCCTCAGTCTTGCTGTATGTCTCCTACCAGCCTCCCTGACCAGCTTTGGACATGTCTTTTCATCAGTTTTGGAGGGATGTCAGGTTCTTTTCAACAGCACTGTTGCCTCATATTCAATCCACTTTTTGATGACTGCCTACACTGTGTTCCATGGTGTATGCAATGCTGTGGTAATGTTGTTTTACCCAACTCCTGAGTGATACCTTTTAAATATGAGATCCCTTTGCTGCTTTGTAAGCTCTTTGCAAGCTATGGCTATTGTTGATGCAGACAACTGAGCAAATGTCATGAATATCCTACTCGAACAGCAGACTGTTGTTTGTTGTTACTCATAGTGCCTTTAATTGATGACAGGTGTGTACCCAAGCAGAATGAATGCTGTCAGTAAATCACAAGCTGCTGCAATAAAATATTATCTGAAGGGTGTGCACACATATGCATTCAGCTTATTGTAAGTTTTGCATACCCTACATTTGGTGCCCAACAGATTGGTTGGTTTTACAAGTGAATTGTTCATGTTATGGGTCACATTAAAGGTTGGAAAAGGTGTGGACTGACATATTATGGTCTCAGTTTGTATATATCACAACGAACTGGCATCTTAACAGGGGTATGTACACTGTTTATATCCACTGTATAAGTGTAATGTTTCACACATGTCCCTACCTTAAGCCATCTGTCCCCCTATTTTGCTGGTCTCTGTATATATGTCTTACACTTACAGGTTGTGTGGTATTCTACAGGAATGTTACATTCTCTTCATCTAGGCCACTGTGATGGCCACTGTGATGCAATGCAGTTAACCAAATCACAAGCGAACATGTACATAAAGCAATATGGCTATGACTGACAGTTGTGTGCATGGCAAATTGCATGCCCTTCACATGTCTGGGGTATTGGCTAATCACAACAGAACAATTCCATACTCACTAGCTTCAGGCTGCTGTCCCACATGCAGACCAGAGGGACCTAGGTAGTTGTGGGAGAGAGGTATTGTCAGCAGACTCACATGTGGCATTGGTACAGCATGGATGCAGCATGTCTGCACATTTACAGTACAACCCCCAGTACTATACAATTTCCTGACCATCACCATATATGTGCACTTCTGTGCATTAGAAAACCCCATCCACAACAGCAATCTGACATGACACATGAACGTAGATACTCTACAGATACCAGTATGTCTAATACACTTGTCTGGTAATCTCCACCGGGGCCTTACCTGCACACTCCTCATCCATTGTCTTGGTGCCACCCACCTTCAGCATGTGGGGGTCTGTACCCTGATGTTGTACTGGGATGGGTGCACCGGGGTTGGTGATGAGTTCCTTGGTGGGTGTCAGTGGGGGCTGCATGGCTGGGCCCTCACCTATGGCTGTGCAGTCTCTGGCCACTGCAGCAGCCCTTTGCCAGGCATAGAGTATGAGGTTGGTCCCATGATGCAAAACTTGCTCATATGCACGTCCGTGCAGGCTGACATCATTTACCCTGCATCCTACATGGCGGTCTTCTCCCACAGATGTTGCTGGCTCCAGCCGAACATAATTGCATAGTGCTGTAGTATGGCTTTGACAATAATGGTAGTCTCACTCGCTGAAAATGTTGCCATTCTTTGATGCAACATTGCACCTGGAAGGCATAAACAGAGAAACACATCACAGGACATCATGCATTTGGCAACAGTATGTACAGAACCTGCACATGTACATTGAATACCAGTAGCCACCACTCACAACCATACCATTCTCTTGTAATCTGTCAGCACAGTATCAGCTTGCATTGCACTCCATTCCCCCCAGTGAGGGACAGTTAATTGCATAATCCCATATTCCTCATTCAGATCTGTGTAGATGGGTGACATTGGCCATCTTCCATGTGGATGGGGTATGGATGGTGCTGAGGTTTGGTGTGACTACAGTGTGTAATGGAGCTGGGAGCACATGCCTGAGTTCATGTAGGATGCGGACAGGGATGTTATTATGTCCCATGGATGCTTACATTTTATTGAGTTTCAGTAGGCAATATGTACCTGCTCACTGGTGATGAGGGGAGGGGTGTGGGTGCTGTGCATTGCCACCTATAGTGAAGCTGAGCCAGGGGGGTGATGTTTGCCCTATCCATATCTGTAGCAGGTTGGCTATAGCTATGTTGTGTGCGTATGTGATCTGATTGATCACCATTACAGGCTGCTACAAATAAATCCTTCAGTAAACCACAGTGGCTCAAATATTAAAAGCAAAACTGTAATCAATATATAAAACACCTTAAAAAGGTAAAAACCAGCAGGAACAATATTCAGGTCCGATAAGCGCTTTTGGCTGTGTTAGCCTTCATCAGAACATGTTACATTTCCTGCTTCCAATCTTGCTTAAAACTCAGAGTAACCAATCATAATCTCATAAGAAGGCCACATCCCTTGTTTTAATGAATGAAGTGATATCCAATCACAGTCATTCTAGGTGTCAAACCTCTTTGTTAGAGCAAATCGTCAGCCTTCTGGTTTAAGCATAGGATTCAATGGAACCACATTATTTAACCCTGGAGAGCAGTGTGCTCTCATGTTAACTATCCAGTCAATCTCACGGATCTCCATTCTGTTCTTCACATCCCCTTCTCTAAGAGATTGTTGAACACATTCAATAGCTTTAAACTTAAAAATGTGTGTAGGATTGCAATTAATATGCATAGCAAGAGCACTATTCATATCAGTGTTTCTAATATCTCTTAGATGGCACAGAATCCGATCTTTGAACTGTTGATCAGATGTACCTATGTAAAAAGCATTACATAGGTAGCAGGATGCTAAATAGACCAGATGTTTGCTGTGACAGTTGGCAAACACATTAAAAATATATCTCCTGTTGGTAATGGGGTGGATAAATATATTGCCACTGTCAATGGAGGCACAGACTTTGCACCTATTACACCTAAAGGTACCTTTCCTATCTGAGACTAGCTGGCGATCAAAGCAATCTTTAATACATAATAGTCTTTTGATATAACATATGCACTGCTCTCCAGGGTTGAATAATGTGGTTCCATTGAAACCTTTACTTAAAGCCAGAAGGCTGACAATTTGCTCTAACAAAGGCTTGACACCTAGAATGACTGTGATTAGATACTACCTCATTGGTTAAAACAAGGAATGTGTCCTTCTTATGAGATTATGATTGGTTACTATGAGTTTTCAGCAAGATTGGAAACAGGAAATTTAACATGATCTGATGAAGGCTAATACAGCTGAAAGCGCTTATCGTACCTGGATATTGTTGTTCCTGCTGCTTTTTACCTTTTTTAAGGTGTTTTATATATTGATTAAAGTTTTTTCTTTTAATATTTTAGCCATGGTGGTTTACCAAAGGAATTATTTGTAGTTTTATTTTTTACCATCAACACCTTTAGCAGTGTTAACAGTGGTTTGGTTTGGTTTTGACCATTACAGGTTGGGTTGGTTTGGTACCTCTGAGATTGCAGACATATGGGAAGATGGTCTTGTGATTGACCTTGGTGGATGTGTCCAATTCATAAACATAGTTAGCCTTACAGTAATCCACCTGTGACCTTATATGCTTATTCAGACAATGGCTGACTTGAAGCCAGGTTGGTGCCTGCTCCTACTTTGCCCTGTACAGCCAATATCGGGAACAAGTCTGTGGTCTATGTATTGCTGCTGTGCAGCAAAGGGTATTACTCTACTTTGGTGGAGGCAGGTTTTACAAGTGAGGTATTGCTGAGTCCATACAGCTATGTAGGTGTTTATATAGATGTTTGGAGTAGGCATGGACACAAAGTCATAACACAGTTGGACACCTCTCCAATTTCAGTCTGATAATCATGCTTATTGTAGTACCCATGGCTATGTCAGGGCAATGCAACAACCAGTACCTGTATAAATGTTACTCTGTTGGATGCAAAGTAACTAAGATTATACATGTGTACTACATGTACAGCTTAATTAACTGACATTTTGCATCCCATGTCTGTTGTTATGCGGTGGCCAGATACACCTACTCATACTGCCATTTGCACAGGTAATATCTGAAATACATTTCTGTTCTATGTCAGTATGGCACACTGTATTCACACTCTTTCTGCCCAGTCATTCCTCTCAACTCATTAGAGCAGGACATATGTAGGATGCCAAACATACATGGGGGGACGATGGGACAAAATTAGTGACACTGTCTTAATATTGCTGTAACACATTTGAGTCATTCAATAGCGCAGTAGCCTTTGCATTGCCAGGCATACCCTGGAGAATGTACAACACTTATATGACAGGAAGAGCAGAGAAAGGCTAGGAGTGTGGCAGTGATTTTAAGAACTTTTAATGTTGACAGTATGACTGGTATAGGGATAGAGCTATCTGATATGATGGCCAGGGGAAGGTTGATATATTATGTGTGCAAGAGACAAGATGGAAGGAGAGTATGGCTAGGTGTATGGGAGGCAGATCACAATTGTGCTATCATGGTGTGGATGGGAGGAGAAAGGGGGTAAGGGTTATCCTGAAGGAGCAGTATGCCAAGAGTGCTTTTGGAGGATGAAATGAGTGTCTGATGAAGTGATGTTTATGAAGTTGGAAACTGATGGTGTAATGATGACTGTTGTTAGTGCATATGTTGCACAAGTTAGTTGTGCGATGGATGAGATAGAAAAATGTGCAATCAGTTAGATGACATGGCAATAACTGTCCTCAAGGGTGACAGAGTGGTTATTGAGCAGATTTCAATGGGCATGTTGGTTAAGGGAACAGAGGGGATGAGGAAGTGATGGGTATGTATGGTGTTAAGCAAAGGAATGCAGACGGTGAGATTGTAGTGGATTTTGCAAAAAAGATGGACATGGCTGTGGTGAATACGTACTATAACATGAGGGAGGAGCATAGGGTGACATACAAGAGTGGAAGAAGATGCACACAGGTGAAATATATCCAATGTAGGAGGGCTAGTTTGAAGGGGATTGCAGACTGTAAAGTGGTGACAGGGGAAAGTGGATTTATGCAGCATAGAATGTTGGTCTGTAAGGTGATGCTGGTGGTCAAGAAGAGGAGGAGTGCAAGGGCACACCAAGGATCAAATGGTGCGAACTGGGAAATGGTGATTGTGAGGTGGAGTTCATGGAAGAGTCAAGACAGGCACTGGCTGGCAGTGATGATTTACCAAATATCTGGGTAAGTACAGAAGAACTAGTAAGGTAGACGGCTAGAAAGATGCTTGGTGTGACATGTGGATGGAAGAAGGAGTACAATGAGACCTGGTGGTGGACTGAGGAAGTACAGGACAGTATACAGAAAAAGAGGTTGGAGAAGAAGGAGTGGGATTGCCAGAGAGATGAGGAATGTAGACAGGAGTATAAGGAGATAAGGTGCATGGCAAAGAGAGAGGTGGCAAAGGCTAATAATGAGGCATATGAGTTGTATGACAGGTTGGACACTGAGGAGGGAATAAAGGACTTGTACCAATTGGCTAGACAGGTGGACTGAGCTAGGAAAGATGTACAGCACATAAGGCTGATAAAGGATAATGAGGGAAATGTACTAATAAGTGAGGGGCATGTGTTGAGCAGATGGACAGAGTACATTGAGAGGGTGATGAATGAAGAGAATGAGAGAGAGTGAAGGTTGGATGGTGTGGGTATGGTAAATCAGAAAGTGCAATGGCTTACCAAGGAGGAAGTAAGGATAGCTATGAAGATTATAACTACTGGAAAGCCTGCTGGTCGACATGACATACCTGTGAAAGCCTGAAGGTGTTTAGGGGAAAGGGTAGTGATGTTGTTAACCAGACTGTTTAACGATATCTTGGAAAGTAAGAGGTTGCATAAGGAGTAGAGAAAAAGTGTTTGGGTACCTTTTTAAGAATAGGGTTGATGTGCAGAGCTGTACTAACTACAGAGGGATAACACTGATCAGTCACAGCATGAAGCCATGGGAAAGAGTAGTGGCAGCTAGGTTAAGCAGGGAGGTGATGAGTAGTGGTCAGCAGTATGGTGTCATGCCAGGAAAGAGCACTACAGATGCAATGTTTGCTCTGAGCGTGTTGATTGAGACATACAGAGGAGGTCAGGAGCTGTTTTGTGTCTTTCTGGACTTAGAGAAAGCATCTGACAGGGTTCCTAGAGAAGAGTTGTGGTATTGTATGAGGAGTCATGAGTGCAGAGATATATGTAAGAGTTGTACAGGATATGTACATGGGTGGTGTTACAGCCATTAGATCTGCAGTGGGAGTGACGGATGCATTTAAGGTGGATGTGGGATGACATCAGGGATCATCTGTGAGCCCTTTCTTATTTGCAATGGTGATAGACAGGTTGACAGACAAGATCATACAGGAGTCTCTGTTGACTATGATGTATGCAGATGACATTGTGAACTGTATTAAGAGTAGGGAACAGATTTAGGAGAACATGGAGAGGTGGGGATATGCTCTAGAGAAGAGTGGAATGAAGGTCAGCAGGACTATGGCAGTGTGTGTGAATGAGAGGAAGGGTAATACAATGTTGAGGATGCAGGGAGTATAGTTGGCAAAGGCGGATGTGTTGAAATGATTGGGATCAACATTTCAGAATAATGATGACTGTGGAGGACAGGTGAAGAAGAGAGTACATGCAGGATGGAGAGGGTGGAGAAGAGTGTCAGGAAGTGATTTTTGTCAGGTGAGTACCAGTAAAAGTGAAAAGGAAGGTCTACAGGAGGACAGTGAGACCAGCTATATCATATGGGTTGGAGCAAGTAGCATTGACAAAAAGGCAGGAGTCAGAGCTGGATGTGGCAGAGTTACAGATGTTAAGATTTGCACTGGGTGTGATGAGAGTGCACAGGATTAGCATTGTGTATATTAGTGGGTCAGCCCATGTGGAACGGCTTTGAGACAAAGCCAGAGAGGCAGGATTACATTGGTTTGGACATGTGCTGATGAGGGATGCTGAGAATATTGGGAAAAAGATGGTAATGGTGTAGCTGCTAGGTAAGAGAAAAGAGGAAGGTCTCAGATAAGATTCTGGAAGTGGTGACAAAGAACATGCAGGTGGTTGGTGTAACATAGCAAGCTGCAGAGGACAGGCAGAAATGGCAACAGATGGTCCAATGTGGTGACCCCTAATGGGAACAGCCAGAGGAAAAAGAATGAGATGTTGTAATGCCACTCTTCACAGATTTGCCAAAGATTTTCCAGACATAACACATCTTTATGAGTACATGACAACAAATATGAGACACACATATGGTCAGTGTGCATAACACTGGACAGTGACTGGCATGAGCTCAGTATATCACATGCAGTTCAACACACACATCTGCAACAGTACTGTACTATGCAAATACCATATATAGGGCTCTCACATTTCTGAGACAAACAAGTATATAATAGTTGTATTCACAAGTAAGATATGGATATGTATGACATCCCAGTAGCTGGACTAGCATTGTCACAGTCAGTTTTGTTCAACACACACTCCAGTAGTAGTCATATGTGAGCCATCTTTCCTGGGGTGACTCAGGGCCCTGACCTATGATCTATGTCACTGCAGAAAGACCCAGATGCTATGGCCATTGGTTCTGATCAGCAATATATCAGTACAGCAAGTCTTGTTGAGAAATATATGTTAAACTTCCTAATTCCCATTCTTACATACCCCCTACTGCAGTCCATTACATGCTTACTTGTTTGACATACCTTTTTTTTTTCCAAGTGTAGGTGGTTATATCCTGCTGTTTTTTTTCTCAGAATTTCTCTCTCTCTCTCATGGATGTAGGATGTACATCTGTTTTGCATAGGCAGCAGCTATGCCTTTTGTAGGTAATGCTCATAAGCAGTGCAGAACAGCTGTGTTGTTATTCATATAGCCAATGGCATGGCAACACACTCCTATAATTGAGTACCCCATGTGGCCATTGGCCCATTTCCTTGCCATTGAGGAGGACTTCATGGATGTTTGTGAAAAACAGCATTACAGAGGATATTTGGAAATACCTATAATCCACAATCCAGACAGAGAAATGCACCATGCAAGTTGCTGGAAAAAGTATAAAGAATGTATTGATTTTAATGCCACAAACTTGAAAAATACACACATTTTCATCCAAGTAACCCTCAGGCTTCCTCAGGACAATCACTGAAACACCATATTAATTAATAATTTATACACACCTCAATTAAATAAATTAATTGATAATTAAAAGATTAAAGGCACAGGTTTAAAATCAAAATAAAATACAAAGTTGTAAACACTGAAAAATCATGGATTTTCATAGGAATGTAAAACAATACTATGAACATGAATAATACATAGATGTCCGAACACAAGAAATATTTTATATCAAACACTGAGTAGGTGGATGTAGCTATAAAACCAAAAATATGAAAATGTATTATGAATTTTTTTTTTACAAAACGTATTAACATTATTGAATATTAAAACTCCTGTTCAAATGAATAAAATGTAATAATAATAGAAATTCTACCATATTTAAATGAATCCTATAAATTTGCTGCCCTCAATTTAATTCATTTCTATAATTATTATATTTTTTATGCATTTGAACAGGAGTTTTAATATTCAATAATGTTAATAACATTTGGTTTCTGAAAGTGTTATATTTATTATATTTATAATAGTTTTGTATATATATATATATATATATATATATATATATATATATATATGTCTATATGTGTGTGTATGTATGTATATATATATATATATATATATATATATATATATATATATATATATATATATATATATATATATATGTATATATTTTATGTGCATCTCCATACATATATACACATGCATATGTATAAATACAAAACCTGACTGATTCTACAAAAATTTTTCCCTACTGTTGAATGACTCTGCTACTTATGTTTGAAAAAGTATTAGCAAGTCTCACAACTCAAATGGTGTAGTGGTACATTTCTCTGACAAGGTTGTATAGGGTCCTGGGCTTGAGCCTAAGCAGCGATGATTATTTTATAAATATATATATTATATTATTATTATAATAATAATATTGTGATTTATCCATATAATATTATTATAATAATCATATTATATTATATTTTGATATATATTTCTTTATATATCTGTTATAACATATAAAATGCGCTTCCATTACAGTAGCAAGGGGTGTAACTATACTGTATGGGGCACATGTATACATGGGTGGTTTCACATGTTATATGCACTCACACTTCAATTTTACACATGCTACACTACCCTGGGTGACAAACATAACTTACCGCATATTTTAATATGAAAATATTACTTTTAACATTGCTTTCCCTTGTAAAATTGGATTGCATGTTGTAGCACTGAAACTGTGTATGGCTGTATGCCAAGCTGGGACTTGGACCACTACACTACCTTGGTTTGGGTTAAGCTGTATATTTTTATGTATCTCCTATTTCATATTAATATTATGATATTATATTAAATGGAGAGTATTGAGGTTATCGGCCATGTCATTGAGGACTGCTGTTGTGACATAATGGCATACATTTCAGTTTCAGATGTTTATCCTTAAGAACATTCATGCTAATCCATAACCTGTTTTGTATCAACTTTCTTTCTGTCCTCTGTGCAGATGGGATGATACCAGTGCTAAGGCTGTGGTTGACTACACTGCAGAATGGGTCTGAGAGCCCATGCCTGTGTTCATGTAGAATGTAGCCAGGAATGGTCTCAGGCCTATGGAGACCTCCATGTGTTGCCTTTGAGAGGACATTAAAGACCTGCTTCCTGATTATGAGGGGAGGGGAGGCAGGTGATGTACATGCACAAGTGAACCTATGGAGGGATGGGGGGGTTAAGTTTACACTTCACCTGTCTGCAGCCAGTTGCCTATACCTATGGCATATGTGTCTGTGGTGTTATTGACCACCACTACAGAGCAGATAGCTTTGTTGCCTCTGGAATTGTGGAGACATGTCTGGGAGGTCTACTGATTGGCCTTCGTGGATGTATCCAGTTTGCACTCAAAGATAGCCTTACTGTACATCACCTGTGACCTTATTTGCTTGCGCAGAACAAGGTGGCATGGCTGCTAATGAGGCACCTGTCCTTTCTTGGCCTGTCCGGCGATTATTTCCACCTATGATGGTAGTTGTGTATTGCTGCTGTCCATCACAGGCATTCAGCCTACCTTGAGGGGGTTGATATTTCCCTGTCAGGTATTGTTGAGGCCATAAAGCTATGTAGGTGCCCACATAGCATTGTGATGTAGGCCTGGACACTGCTGCTAGTTCCAACATATGGGGCTTCTTTTATGTGGGCCTTGCCCATTTTCCTTGCCTGTGCAGAGGACATTATGGAGGTGTGGGGGCTACAGCTTCACAGACAGTAGGTGGGAATGCCTCACAGGTCAGGACATGTGGAGACAGCCCAACAACATGTGGGCAAAGGTCCAGATTTCAGTACAGATTGTATGTCATTAGTGCTGTTATACACATGGATGGTTGCTAGATTGACAGGGTTCATCTGGACATCCATTTACTGAGTGACCTGATATCTGACAGTGATATGCCTCTGACATACCTCCAAACTGGCATGCTGTCCACAGAGTGGCTAGAGGTTTGCCTGTTATGTTTGGTCATTTCCTCGAACAATGTATTTTTGTGATGTTGGTAGGATAATGTGAGGATTGTAGTCACTAACTGTTGACATCCATTGGTATTGCATACATAATATCCTGCAGGGATGTTATGTTACAACAACACGTGCAACACCAGCTACTGTTTCAGTTTGTAACACCATTATGTGTGATATGTCCCTATTTCCAGCCCTCTTTCCCCCAAGTATGTCATGTGATGTCCAGATGTCCTGCCCTACAAGGTGCAGAGGTATGGTATATCATTAATTACCGACTGCACTCCAGTTATCATCCCAGTGACCTAGCAGACTCCTGGATGTGGTATGCAGCAGTGGCCAGGATTATGGTTCCTCACTCAGGAAATTCTGTGGAAATCTGTACATATGACAGTTATATATATCTGGCCATTCTGAACAGACTAACAGGAATGTGTAGCAGTGTTGTGTGTAGATGTTTTTTGAGCAGGGTAGGGAGAGTAGCAGATGTGAGTTATCTATCTGACTGTGCATGCTGCTATGGCTGCTGGTGGTCTATCAGGTCTGTATGCTTGCAGGTGCAGACTGCAAATTCTCCTGTGAAACCTCAGGATTCCCAGTACACTGAGATTTTGACCAGTATATGTCAGTGTAGTTTGTGATGGCAATCATGATATGTTTGTTCAGAAAGTCATTGCACTCTGGAGTTCATTTTGGGTACTGGTATGTTGCTGTGACTGTGGTGCAAATTTTTTTGGGTGGACATTTCTGCACCACTCTCTGATTTTCACTACAGTTCCATCCTTGTAGTGCATGCTATATTTGAATATGCAAGGATAATTGCCCAAAGCTGACATGGGGGAGTGTCTGGTTGCTCTTACTGTGCTTCATAAGGGTGATGGGTGACATGTCTAGCAGCTGTCAGGGGATTTCCATTCTGTTATATGACTGCCGTCATACGTCTACACTGTCCAGAGGCCTAGGCACTGTCCAGATGCGTGGCTCATATGTTTGGTCTGTTCCCCACACAGTCGACCTTGGCTAATCAGTCAGATACTCTGGGGAATGCAGTCAGTAGACATAATATCCCTCAGAAAAGATATGTGACAACAAACCCAGTAACACCAACTATCTAAATTTATAACAGCAATATGTCCAATATACCCCTGTGTTTGGGTATCTGTCCCCCATTTATGTCAGGCTTTGCACAGAAGTCATGCACTAAGAGGTTGAGAGGTAAGTAATATCATTATTTATTGCCTTTATTCCTGCTACCATCACAGTGATGTTATAGACCCCCAGACATGTAACAAGGAAGCGGCCAAAGATATGAGTCCTGTGCCTATACATTCTGTGGGAAACTGAACATTTGAGAAGTCTGTGTATGTCTGGCCATTGTTAACAGACTGTCAAGATTGTGTAGCAGTGTAGTGTATACATTTTATTGGGCTGTGTAGGGAGGGGAGTACATGTGAGTGTCATGGGCCCTTTCTATATGACTGTGCATGCTGCTCCAGTCTCTGGTTTCCTATTACCTGTATATTTTTATGGGGAGACCATGACATGTCCTGTAACAGCTCAAGATTCCCACTACACTGGGACTTGGGGCAGCATATGTACAGGCAATGTGTGAGTGCCAAATGGGATGTTGTTGCTCATATAGTCATTATACTGTAGTGTTCAGTTTGCTCACTGGTATGTCACTGTGACTGTGGTGCAATTGGTTGTGGGTATGCATTTTCACACCAGTGTCTATTTTCCACTAGTATTACATCCCTGTACTGCCTGTTATATTTTCAAATGCATGTGTACAGCCCCAGAGTTGGATTTGGGTAGGGTTATGTCAGTCTAATTGTAGTTTGGATGTTGCTTGTTAGCTTAGTACAGTTTCCCTAATTTTGTGTTATGTCCACACATTCGTGGGATGTCTGTTTTCTGGCTGATATCATTGATCTGGTCCCCATAACTGTTATGTATTTGTGACACATTAGTGGGATGATGTGGGAACTGAGGTCACTAACTAATGAGAAGCAACTGAGTTGCAGACTTGTGTTATTTCAATCAATATATGTTAGGACATACAGTGTTACTACATCAACTTTCTCAGATTATCTACTCACATATTTTGGATATGTCTGTAATTTCATGCCTTTGTCACTCCACTTTGACAGGCTTGGTCCAGATCCATTGCACTAAGGTGTTCTGAGCATACCTGTCCACTGCCAGGATTTTCACAGAATGTCCAGATGGCTTGGCCCATACTTTTGCTCTGTTCCACAATTTATTTGTATTTGTCTGGTAAATCACTGTGATGATACAAAAAATTATGTCAGTAAATAATGACATAACATTTCAGTTTCCATCCTCATATCCTTCAGTAATTGTCTGCTGAAATGCATCCTGTTGCTGTAGCAAATGTCTTCATTCCTAACAGTGATAGTTGAAATATGACCCTATATCTAGCCCATTTGCCCCCCCCCTTTACAGCCTTTGTACAGGTGTCTGGCACTAAGAGGTTGAGATGGATGGTTCTGAGGTCTCACTGCAATGCATGTTATGAACATACATTTATATATATATATATATATATATATATATATATATATATATATATATATATATATATATATATATAGGTATACATGCATTTGAGTGAACGGCTGATGTCTGAATGTAAACATGTCAAAAGCAGAATCCAAAGATCACAAAATGTCGAATCTGCAGATGCCAAACCCAGAATTACCGAACGCTGGCCAGGCAACTATCCCCCCTCTTGACCCATGGTAGCACTTGTTGCAGCGGTTGTACGATCGGGAATTTCGAATTCGACATTGCGTGTGACATTATGAGCATTCGCGCCTACAAGTTTCGACATTCCGGTACCTAATTACGACTGTTCAACCTTCGGTCGTGCGACCAAATGCAAGTATTCCATATATATCTATATATATATATGTATATATATATATATATATATATATATATATATATATATATGTGCATATGTGTATATGTCTATATACAACACATGAATGAGTCCACAAAGCATTCTCCCTAATGTTGTATGCCTCTATTGCATGATATATTTGAAAAAAAACATCAATTCCTACACCTCTGATGGTGTAGTGGTACATTGCTCTGTCTATAATGTGTAGTGTTATTAGTTTGTGACTTAGGACTGTTTTTTTTCATTACTTTTAAATTATCAGAATGCATGATATGTTTGTTAAAGCATTGCAGTTTCTTACAGCTCAGATGGTGTAGTGCTATGTTGCTGTGAGTGTAGAGCAAAGCATCCTGGGTTTGAGACATGGCAGGGCTGACTGTTTTGTTTCTGGGCAGAACAAGGTCTGATGGATACAGAGTGATTAAGGCACTTTTAAGCAGTTGTAAGTGGGTTACTCTTGTGTGACAATACTGCATGGGGCACTTATGTTTACATGGGGGTTTTACATCTTTTCTTGAAGGATATCTCACTTTTGGACCTGCTACACTACCCTAGTTGACAAAAAACATAATTTAAGTTTACAAAAATAATTTTAACACTACTTTCCCATAGAAAAGTAAGTTGTCTGTCTTGGTACTCAAACCACAAATGCCAGCATTCAATGTCAGGACTCTAACGACTACACTACTTCAGCTGGAGAATTTCACCTGTATATGTTAATTTTATATTTAAGCTATGCTAAGCGGACACCCATAATACACACACCCGCTTAGCTATGCTTAAACATTCCTTAGGTTTGTAAAAAAAAAGTTTATATTATTTTTATATTATTATGTTATATAAGTGAGTCTTGTGGTGTTCTGACAACTCATTCAGGACTGCAATCATGAATTAATGGCATTCATTTGGCTTTCAGGCTTTATCCTGTTATCTATCAACTGTCTAAGTGTGTGAGGGCAATTTTTCAGGTGTGTCACTTATTTATTTCCCCCATCATTTCTGCCTTTGCTAACATGCACTTTTGTAAGGGAATAGTATAGGTTCATAGGTTCATACTAGTATATCTACCCTAGGGCATTTATAAGCCTAGCCAGAGTGTGTTTGGCTTTTGCCACCCATTTTAAATTAATTTTGCTATGCCCTTTTCCGAGGTTAGTATACTGTGCCTCTGTCTAACAGTAACACAAAAGTGATACCCGGGGTAAACCTACAATCTCCCATCCACTCATCAAGATTCCTCTTGAAGAGAGTCAATGAGGGACTCTGCTTAACCTGGACTGGGATTTTATTCCAGAGTGAAGGGAGCCTCTGGATTATGAATCTGTCCCTCCAGCATGTCCTATTTATTTCAGTGCTGAGGTTCAAGTCTCTCGAGCGCGTAGCTCGATGGGATTTTGATTTTCTGAGGTGCAGCATGTCCATTAATTCCGGGTTGGACATGGCTTTATACGTCAGGCACAGATCGCCTCTGAGAAGGCGGTATGCCACTGAGTACAGCTGGAGTTTCTTTAACCGGGCAGCATGTGGCATCTGTTTGAGCCCTTTGATCCTCTTGGTGAAGTACTTTCGGGGTCTTTCCAGTTGCTGCAGGTGTCTGGTAAGGAACATCCCAAAAGGGGCATTGTACTCAATTATGGGCCAAATGAGGGATGAGTAAAGAGGCATGATGACCTCCCCTGATCTAGATGTGAATCCCTTCATGATTAGGTGGGCTATATAAAATGTTTTTCTAACCACTTTGGCCATGTGGTTGTCAAATGAGAGATTGCTATCAACTTGGGTCCCCAGGTCCTTAATTACTTTTTCTGTACTTAATGGATTACCACCTATGTGGTAATTTGTGGGCACTTTGTTTTTGCCAAAGGGGATGAATATACACTTTTTGGTGTTTAGCTTGAGGCCATGGCTCTGGCACCAGTTGTCTGTTTCTTTGAGGCCCTTTTGGAGGATGCTTGTGTTGGCTGGAGAGTCGATTATGGCACCCAGTTTGCAGTCATCTGCGAACTTGGTCAGCCACAGTCCTTCCATGTTGGCCTGTACCTCATACATTTGCTTTCAGACTTCTACCCTTCCATAATTCATGCTAATGCATGGCCTGTTCTCTATCAACTTTCTGTGTTTGTGAGGGCTATATGTGTGTTTTGTCACATTTGGGGGATTTATCCTCCATTATGTGTGCATTTGCACACATTTCCTGCTTTAGTAGGTTGCAGATGTGTTGTACGGCACTTTAGCAATGCAGAGGGTGTGTCACAAAATCTGTCACACACACCCTGCACTGCTGTCTTATTGCTGATATTTATTTCAGTGTCTGCGGACACTGAAATTTTCATTATTTCATTTCAGTGTCTGCAGTCACTGAAATAATGGCACAATATTAGAGTAAATCACTAATATTATGCCACTTCAGCTTAGAAAGTGCCATATGGCACTTTCTAAGTGCAGAGGGCATGTTCAGTGTCCATGTAGTACTTGGACATGCCCCTGCACTCGTTGATGGCTCAGGTACATATAGCAAGTACAGCAGCACGCCTTCATGAATATTTAAGGCCTGCTGCTGCGCTAGATGGACATGAATCACTCCATGCAAGAATACTCTTATTCTTGCATGGATTATCTTGAATCCAGAGAAAAGACAAAGGATTCAGAATATGGAATAGAAAAGAAATCATTAAAATCCATGAAAGTGACATTAAGAAACTGATTTGGCTGCTCTTCTATGTAGCACATATGAAACGGCTAATATGGATTTTTTTTCTAAACAGGTTTTATGAGTTCATGGAATTTCATTATTTGCCAACATGATTGCCAAGATGTTTGTGAATAAGTAAAAAGCATGTACAAAATGTATGTGGGCAAGAGACAGACGATTTCTGGGAACAGTTGAGAAAAATAGATGCTTAGAAAAAGAACGCAGGCACAGTGGAAAAAAGAAGAGCATACCACAAAATTACTGACAGCTAGAAAATACATAGCTGTAAGTTAGATGTAATAGTGAGCTGAACTACTGGGAAAAGTTGTATGTGAAAGACTTAGGAAGACAGGAATTATGGGAAGAAAAATTTCAAGGAATTGTAATGCATTCAGATGAGAAGAATGTGATGTAGAATGTAATTAGTGGGCCAGAGTATAGGACTAAATGAAATAATCCATTTAAGAACAAATTTTCTAAGTTGTCAAGATTCTAATAGATTGGAACTGTCTGGGCAGAAGACCTTGTTTATTATGTTATCCAGATAGAATAAAATTAGTGCTATTTCTTGATTTGTAGTGCTGTTAGTCCATCTATGAAAGACATAAAATAGGCAATCTTTTCATACGGTTGCCCAAAACAAACCTTGTTAGGCAGTATAGTCAAGTCACTGCCAATGTCCACATTATTCAGAGAAAATGCATATATATTTTTTAACCTCATATTCAAGTATTTTGTCTTTTTTTTCTCATCAAATTCAGAGAAAAGCAACATTTTGATATACAGTGTTTGAATTGTTACAATTTGAGCACTTCTTTTTCAAACGAAAAAAGAAAAAAAACATATATTTTTTTAAGTTTTATGATGCACGTCACACCTGAGTTTGCATACTGAAGCTAAAATGCATGAAGTTGCATAATATTTTGTCTGGTGTGTGAATAATTTGAATTTGTTAAAATCATGGTAATGACCTCAGCTCTTTAAATTAAAGAACCTTCATGTCTGATGGATTACCTACTGAGCTCTTCCATACATATCTTAATCTATATTTATCTATATCTTTATATATATATATATATATATATATATATATATATATATATATATATATATATATATATATATATATTTATATATATATGGGTCTACTGTACTTCATCGAAGAAACCCTCTTCAAAAAAGAACAGTAGACCCACACTTCCACAAAAGTGCACTTTACCGAAAGTGCACTTTTGCAAAGAACGGTTAAACGAACTGTTAATGAACACCAAAATAATGTTTTTGCAGGGGGAGGCACCCCCCACACCCAAACCAACTCTGAGATCACACTATAGTGGGGAAACAGTTAAATTCCCTTTTCCCCACTGTAGTGTGCTTCGGCGCCTCACTGTTCCTTAACGGTTCGTTGAACCACTCTTTGCGGAAGTGCACTTTTGGTTAAGTGCACTTTCGCGTAAGTCTGAGTCTACTTCTCTTTTTCAAAGAATTGTTTCTTCAATAAAGAGAAGCAGACCTATATATATATATATATATATATATATATATATATATATATATATATATATATATATCTACATACACACACACACACACACACATACACACATGGGTCTACTTCAAAACAGTGAATTACTATAACATTGAATCACAAAACAATAAGACCATAACATCGAAAATTCAGAACCTTGAAAAGTTAGAACATCGAAATTACATAACAATGACAATTTAAATCACTGAGTCTTATATCATCGAAAGTGTTACATGGTTATGGTTTAAAGTGTTAATGTTGTTGTATCACTTAAAGAAGTTGTAATATGTAGTAAACAAACATGGCAAATGGTATGTTTTGCGGTTTAAGAGAAGTTCTCAGAGGGTATATTAAAAGTTTATCAGATAAAGGTTAAGTATTGTTGGTGTTTGACAGATGGATTTATTATTTTGAAAGAAATTGTGTTAGTGTTGTGGAAAGTGATGGGATAAGTGAGTAGGGAAGTAAGTTTTTTATTTTGGCTGTATGTACATGTTGTCAGGAAAATAGAGTAGGTTGTAAAACAGTGGGGAATGGGCAATTTACCTTGTCTACACTGTAGTGTGATGTTGGAGCCGGTATATTTAATTTGCAGGGGTGTGAGGGGTGCAGGCCCCCACATGGGCGTGCAGGGGGGGGTTTGCCTCCCCTGTGGAAACATTGAAACAAGTATGTCTGTCGGTTCAGTTATGTTTGAGGTGGAGGGGGTATTACTAATTTGTGCATTGTAACATTTAATGTTATGGGATGCAATGATTTAAATTTGTAGCATTATGTGATTTTGTTGTTCTAAGTTTTCAGTGTTATGTGTTTTCACTGTTATGGTCTCACCGATTTGTGGTTCTATATTACAGTTTAAGTAGTCCCATATATATATATATATATATATATATATATATATATATATATATATATTTGCATGTGTGTGTGTGTGTGTGTGTGTGTGTGTGTGTGTGTGTACACAGAGACAGAGAGAGAGAGAGATCTCTCTGTCTCACTCTCTCCACATGCGCGCACACACACACACACACACACACACACACACACACACACACACACACACAAACATTTAACTTTGTATAACAGGTCACCGGAATTCTTGATACAGCAGCTGATAAAGGAGATCCTGTGACATATTTCTACCTTTAAGATGCAACAAATGTTTGCCTTCAAAACATTTAAAATTATTGGAGCAACTTTATACCTGAACAATTTACTATTGCTTTTAAACAAGTCCCAGTATGATGTGACTAAATTTCTACTGTCCATTTTAAGCCACTGGTAAATCTATTACAGCTTCTGCAGTCTTCATTTTAAAGTCTAACAGGTGCCTGTACTTCAGTACTGCATACTGTAGCACCTTTATCTGAAGTACAAGCATTGGTTCATGCTGTATATTTCTTTTTAAACCTTATCTGTACTATCATTTCCTAGTCATTTCAGCATACACATTTTTAATTTATTCAGTAACTATCCTGGAGAAAACATATCGGACTCATTTTACAAATCAATAAATATTCTGCCTGTAATCAGCTTGTGATCTCCTTCTCATCCATCGCAATTATTATCACATTTTTAATCTTATTAAAACTGTTTCACTTGAGTAAACTTAAATGAAACCATATTTTGTGTCACTCCATAAAAGATACACATCCTAAGTTCCATCATTTGTCCTTGAACTGTTTCTATGACAATTCCATGAAGTGACAAGATAGGAGAAATGAGTCTGTAATTTACAGTTTTAGAAAACTGTGCATTTTAAGGAGAGGTTGCTTCCTATTCTTGTATTTCCTTTCACATATGCCTAGTTAGTCTTCTTAATATTTATAATATTTCTAAACAGTTTTACAATTAGACAAACGGTGATGTATGAGAAGATTAAATGGTGAATTCTTTACTGCAAAATGTAAAGCAGCAGTGCAGTGAAAATGCATTGTCAAAGCTGGTGGTGATGACAGATTAAATAAATAAAACGAAAACATAGATTTGCATGCAGTTTGCCTAAGTCATTTGATATGCAGGATATTGTGCTTTGTGATATGGAATTTAAAATGTAATAAATGTGTTATGCTACTAAAAAAAAAGCACTAGTTGACATTCTGATGAAATTATTTATAATGTATGTATTGTTTTTAATTTTTGAGTCATCTCAATGGCAATAAATGACAAATTATAAAAAGCTGTGAAGCTTTTCGATTTGTCTTCATATGTGTATGTGTGTGTGTGTGTGTGTGTGTGTGTGTGTGTGTGTGTGTGTGTGTGTGTGTGTGTGTGTGCGTGTGTGTGTGAAGGGGGGAATGGGTGTTTCTCATTTATTAAAGGAAATATAGCACAATATCCAGGTGTGGTTCTATTAACTATCACTGAAAAGCAAAACTAATAGTATCAAAAGCATAAAATATGTTCAAAACACAGAATGGCAAAATGGAAACTTCAAGCATTTTTTTTTTTTGCAGTGGGGACAACTCTACTGTGCAACTCAATGTGTGGGGTAATATCCCATGCTAGAAATAGAATAGACCAATTTTGTAATTGCACCAACTTAGACATCTTCCTAAAGAAAAGAGTCATTTCTAGTCCCTAATTAGAAACCACACTAACAATGATTTTCTATGGAAAACAATGACGTGTGTAGCTCAATTTTTATTTTGAGCAAAACTGGTGCTTAAGGAATTTCACTTTGATCACCTGCAGATGAACTTTTGTGGGGTTTTGCTGTAAAAAAAGAAACATGCAGGAAAATGCATCTGGACTAAGAAGGTAGTACTTACAGACTCCCCTTCTCCATGTAACATCTAAGATTATCATGGTAAATATGTGCAAAAATGAATAAAATACATCAAATGCATGCCACTCCAAAAGTACAAGTAATTCAAGTTGTACTAATCTTAATACTATAGTTGTGTTTATCACATTTTACTATCGACAACTGAATATAGTACTGATGGCTGTATGATTATAAGGCTGTGATAATGTATTTTTATGTAATGCAAATATAACATTAAATAGCTGAAGCTGTCTGCAGCTCATTCAAATGTATTTTACAGAAGCACAGCTGCTATACATGTAATAGATCTGACAAAAATGACCTTTTCTGTGTACAAGGAAACATCCAGTGATCAATGTAGATCCTGGTTAAAATAATCATATTCCATATCATTCACTGTGCTCTATTTATAATGGTAGGATTAGCTCTGTAAGTTAAAAAATAAATACATAAATAAAATACAATTTGTGAGCAAAATGCCTATCTTGTCTGCATAGGCATGTTATTTTTACAATAAATGCATCTTACTTTGCTGTTATTGTTTCACTGTTCCACCACCCCACTGTTCCATCTGTCTCTCATCCAAGTGACATGCATTTTCAGGTTATTATTTCAGTGAGACCTTTATTTTGATCATAGACATCCACAATTTCTGTATGTCTGCTGTAGTATCTGATAGTTTTATTTTACTTTTTTCTGTTTTAGTTTATGTTAATCATTACCAATGTGAGTATATTTAATGTTTTTCTTCTAATTCTATACATGCTGACATATGCCACTTTCACTGATTAAACTGTCAGCACTACTTTGTTGCCATGTTTTTTCCCCAAGTTATTACAGGAATGATTACTGTTATACTCTGTTGACCTGCATTCTTCTAATTTATTACCGTGTGCAGTATAGTTCTCTTGCAGTAATTACCTGCTTTAAGTTACTGGATCTGTTTAGCTGCACTAATTAATAGACTGTAACCATAGCAATATTTTGTTTAATAGATATTATTTTTCATAAGTCTCGTAAGTTCTGAAGTATTGCCTCTGCAGATATCTAAATGTTATTTCACTAGTAATCATGTACAAGACTTTCTCCTTTGCTAAAGAAACATTGGATATTTAAATTTCCATGTGTATGTGATGTCCTCTTGCTGTCCTTTGGAATTTTTTTTTTTTTTTTTTTATCCAAGAAACATCTTTATTAAGTTATCACTTATGACATAAAAAATCATACATTTATATAAATGAAAACAAACCATGTTGGCAAAATTTTAGTTGCAAACATTATACATGACTTAATCTTTCCAGTCATTTACATTCACACCTTACATAACTCATTCAAATCCTTCCTTCTTTTAAACCTCTTTCCTCCTCCAAAACATTATTCTGCATGTATTGTTCCAACAATTCTCATTTTTCTGTGTAATTTGCTCCTAGCCTTTTCTAAACACCAGTTGTTCCTACCCTTTTCTAAAGGCCCATTTCCTGTAGTTTTATCTCTGTTATCATAATCACTACTTCTAGTACAATTAGTTTAGACACTGATTTCCATTTCTTAGTAATTACTTTTTTTGGTGGTCACCATAATTAGAGTAAGCATGGCCTTGATATGTCTAGGCAATTCTGATTCTGTATCACAATTCAAAAAAATAATTTCTTTAGTTGCACCAGTTGTCTGATCCAGTGTTTCTGATAGAGTAGTCTGCATGGAAGTTTTTAATTCTGCCATCTCATCACACTCCCAAAGATAAATATTTATTACCCCTAAATCAGTCACTGGCCAGGATTCAGTAAATCTTGCATGGAGCTAATCTCCATGTAAGAATAGTGGCATGACTCGAACATGGAGTTTGGAGCCTGTGCGATCCAGTAAATAAGGCTGGGGACGTGCATGAGCATCCCAGCACTATTCCAACATGGACACCACGGAATAATGCAAATCATCTCATTTGCTGGTGAAAACCATGCAAATGAGGTGACTTAGTGATCCAGCAAGTAGACAGGCATCCATGTTGGAGCTGTGTCCATAGCAGAAATGCATTTGGTTACTAACTGTGTACATTTCTGCAAAAATCAAAACTGGGGCATGACAGCTCATAGTAAAGCATGCATTATGTTTATTAGGCATGCCAATTGCCAAAACTATGGCCATTGGCATGCAAAAGTGTTTTAAAATTGCAAAAATCAAAAAATTTTTGGCTGATTTTGGCCATTCAAGTGCAGTGGCGTGCAAACACGATCATGCAGAAAATAAAAATAAAACTGTAAAAAGACAATTAAATGTGAAACATGAATGTTGCCATTATAATGGGTAGCATGCAGTCTCATAACAATAACAGTTAACAGTGGTTGCTAAAGACATAGGCTCCAGTGTAGTGGTGTAACTAGGGACTAAGGCATTGGGATATGTAAATGAGCTAAATTTATTGAATAGCAAAATGGGAAATTGTGTCCACTGGTACCTAACTGTGTAGCAGCTATAATGTGGTGGTGTAAATAGAAGAATCAGCTGACATGAGAAGGGGTGTGTCTGGCTAGGTGTAAGCACATCGGAGCTCTGCAGCTCCTATTTGCACTTAGCTAAGCAAGGGGGTGTGTCTGTGGCTGCTTTGCTGTGCTTAGCTAGTTCAAGAAATAATGAGAGTGTTCGTGTCCAGTATAGGCCCTTTTCTGCTCAGCAATGTTTAGACTAGATAAAACAGTTTGCACAGTGTGCCACGGGGCTTAATCACAGCAGAAATGGAGAAAAAAAAAAAAAGAAAATAGCAGAATAAAAGAAATAAACTACAAATCACTGATACAGATTCTGCCACTCACAGTAGACCATTTAAACCCCTCAATAATACAGCTGGCAGGTGGAATGTATCATAGTCAGCCAATCACACAGGTAGCATCTGCAGCACACCAGTATAAAGTATGCAAACACCTTTCAGTCTGGTTTTTCCAACAAACTCTGCACGATTGGTATACACACTTGGGAATTTTAACTGACAACATTTTAGAGGCTGGTGCTGCTTTGCTACATCTGTATGTGCTACAGACTGAGGGCAGTGATGAGGATAATGCTGGCAATCAGCAGAGACTGAGGAGGAGAAGAGTGTTCAGACCCAGGGTAAACTTCCAAGGGCTACATGATCTGGAGATACTAGAGTGCTACAGGGTAGACAGGAACATACTTCAGCAACTCACCAAGTTCTGCCGGCCTCACCTCAGACCCAGAGCCAACAGAGGGGAAAACATCCCAGTTGAAACCAAGGTATGTGTAGCCATAAGAATACTTGCTACAGGTACTTTCCAAAGACCTACTAGGGTCATCATGAGGGTCTCACAGACATCTGCATCCGGGGTACACCACCAGTTCCTGGATGCCATGCGACCACATGCCTGTGAGCACATTTATTTCCCTCATCACCTGTAAGGAGAGGACCAGCAACATCTGTCTCTTCCACCATGTAGCAGACTACCCAGAGGTACTGGGTGTCATAGACTGCATTCATGTCCACATCAAATCACCACCCAGTGAAGACGGTAGAGTGCATGTCAACCGCAAGGGTTATCACTCAATCAACTGCCAAGTCCTGTGCAATGCCAAGGGCATTATCATGAATGTGTGTGCTGGCAGCCCTGGCAGCTATCATGACTCTCACATCTGGCATGCCTCATAGCTGTATCAGGCATTTGCCAAGGGGGGGACATCCCATATGGGCATCTCGTGGAGGGTGCTGGCTTTGCACTGGAACCGTGGATGATGACACTCATCAGAAATGCACACACACAAACACACTGAAGAACGCCATAATGAGGCACATGCACAAACTAGGAACATTATAGAGCATGTGTTTGGGATGCTCAAATCATGGTTTCACTGCCTTGACATATTTGTTGGAACCTTGCAGTACTCTCTAGCCACATGTGTGGACATGTTCATAGTATGTGCCATGCTACACAATATGATACTGTGGAAACAGCTGTGGCAGGAACATCACAGGGAAGAAGCACACAGCCCCCCACTATTGCTAAGGCCTCCACAGGCACAGGGGGACTCATGGGAGGAACCCCCTAAGCCTGCACCTGTAGGCAGACATAGGCATGCCCAGTATGCCCTGACCTTGGCAAAGAGGCAATGCATATTACTTACACTGACAAGCTAGGAACCCAGGGACTGATACTTCTCTCTGACTCATACATACAGTAAAATGGATGCCACACACATCACACTACCTGTACTTTACAATGTATAGGCCATGTACAGTGAGCATCCGACAGTCAGCCCTCAAACACCATCCTCACAACTGTCGCAGGCACAAGGTAAGTCTCACTTCTTAATAATAGATGAATGTAGTAGTACATTTTAGTAGCATATCTCAGGTATTACTGCATGCATGCAAGGAAATGGGGTGGCCTACCGGGATAGCAGCAGACAACTGACAGCTATGTGGGATAATAGGAAACGTCTGCCCAATACTGGCTTCCACAGAGTATGCAGTAGTCCCCTAGCTGACAAAACTCACTGCAGTGTATGTGGGGGACAAATAAACTGGGGGGTCATAGGTCACATGCATGGATGCCAATTTTGGGTCCTATACTCACCCCTCAGCCTCCCCCAGAAAATCAGCCATAGAAATCCATTAAGAAATGCCTGGCAAAGGCCCACAAATAGGGACAATGAAGAAATAGCCCACTGCCAGACCTACACAGTGATATCACAGCAGGTCTTGCAGTTGCATGAAGTTACTGAAGGGTAAGAAGTCTGAAGCCCAAATGTCTGCCATTACATCCTAACCTTCGGTCTTTAGTGATATGCCAGTATTCTCCAAGACAGCAGAACAGAATGCTAAATGGAGTCAAAAAGTAAAGCCAATATCTGCACAGTCTGTGCAAATGTGTACAGTTTACAATTATGCCCCCCTCGCAACACATCCGTGCCCCCTTAAAAATGTCGTAACATGCATGTTTGTAGGGTAATAGCAGCAGAGCACACATTCCCAGGGCTGTCCCAATCAACCTGATAACTTGTTTTACATCCACAATATGCAGGAGTTAATGAGCTACTGTATATATACGCATGGTTAATACTGTCAGGAAGTGGGCAGGACTTACACTTGGCTGTAGTTGCTTAGTGGCCTAGGTACAGCATTATGGTTGACAGGGTCCATGTTCCAGGAATTTTTCTGCCAACTATTCCACATGTCAGCTACACCTACAATAGGACTTGTACGCACTGTCCAGAAGTCAATATCTGTTAGTGCAGGAAAGATGGACAAGTCAGGGACAGGGGCCACTCATATGGAGAGTACACAGCTCAGAGAAGCCTACACAGTGGTTAGCATACCTGTCAACTATACAGAATTTTGCAGAATGTCCAGTGTTTTGCAATGTCATGACATTGTGGTTTTCTGGCAA
Organism: Protopterus annectens; assembly: GCF_019279795.1. Taxonomy (NCBI): domain Eukaryota; kingdom Metazoa; phylum Chordata; order Ceratodontiformes; family Protopteridae; genus Protopterus; species Protopterus annectens. The sequence continues at coordinate 550,493,345 of NC_056736.1, read as the reverse complement.
ATCATTTGCAAATCTTGAAAGGCTAAAGTCAGAAAATAATGAACAGATATTAGTTTCAGACTTCACACCCTTTAGGAAAATGCATGCTAATGCAAAACCTGGTATTGTAGCAGCTATCTACATTTGTAAGAGCAATATTTAACACCTGTTCCTATTTTTGGTGCTTTGTCACCCAATTATTTATGGCTTTCCCCAGATTTCTGGCTCTAGCTGGTTGAGAGGCATGGTGCCTAGTAGGACAGCAGGTACCTGAAAGTTACTGTACTGCCAGGTTATAAATGGCTGCCACCTTACTGTGTCAGCACTGACACCAAGTCACTGGCCACCAACCATACCCCTGTAATGACAAGCGGTCACAGAAGGACCACAGGTATGCAACATATATCGGTTCTGCTTGTCTTAACATTGCATTTGCCTGCCAAACTATTTGCAAAACAAGAAATTTTAATGTCAAAACATCAATGACAGAAAGTGGAGAAGCAGATGTCATACCCATAAAAAAAAGTAAGCAAATACCAAACAGGTCTTCCAACTGTCATTGTATGGCAGAGCATTATTAACACCCTGTCGCCATGAGTGGGCCTGTGTCAGGCTGTCATATATGGGCCTGTCCAAATGTCAGTCTGTGACAGGCTGACAACTAGGGCCAACATGTAGCCTCATAATAACATAGCAACACAAACTGTATGAGGACCTCAGGAGATTTAGTAGTGCAATGATGGACAAACTGCTAAATAGGTACACTTAGAGGTGTGAAGTGTATAACCCTGTGTGTAATACAGCATCTACTCTCCTCATACCACAAATACAAATACATAACAGCAGCCACTGTGGCCAAAGCCTGTGACTGGACTATAGAAGGACAAAGAGACACATATAAGGGGAAGAAGAAGGTGAATGACTGACCAGACAAATGGAAAATGTGCACACCAGAGCAAATCGTCCAGTTAAATAGGTACCCTGCAGGGTATGGAGTCAGTAAACATCACATACAACTACACAACACACACCCACATAAGTGGAGGTCATCAACAAAACAAAAACACAAACAAAGGACACCTCAGAGGTAAAAACATGTGGGAACTCCACAAACCTACATACAACAGAACATGCATAGTCCACACACCAGTGTCTTTCAACCACTAAGGCCTTACCATAAACCCAACATATTACTCATAGGAGACTCCATCGTGACACACACAGATGTGGCTTTCACCAGGCTGGATAAGGAGAAAGTCATGCTTACTTGTCTGTCAGGTGCCAGAATCTGCCATATCACACATGCACTCAGGTCACTCCATAACAGATACTATTATCACTCTGACCTAGTCCATGGTGGTGTGAATGACATCAGGTGTATCTCCCTGGACTTTAGGAAGTCAAGCATGATACAGCTTGCTTTATATGTGTCCCATGCAGGTATGTCATGTCCCTAGCCTTAAGCAGCATTCTACTGTCGCCTGGAATGATGGCCCAATACAAACAGAAAATTACTGTCAGTAACAATTGGCTTACTTACTGGTGTCATCCCAGGGGGATCCACTGCCTGGTAGCCTGGGAATATATGACCAACAGACCATGCTGCTTTGCTAGAGAAGGCCTGCATCTGTCTCGCTTGTTCTTCAGGCCTCTGACAAAGTTGTTTGCCTCCCCCCATAGTGCCTTTTTAGGGAAATCCATGGGGTCAATACTACCAACATTTAACACTCAACAAAATGCAAAGTAAAGGCCATGCTGCTAAATATTAGGAGTCTAAACAGGAAAATGTATTAATTGCAAGCATTTGTAAACCTGGCAGATGGTGACATTTGTGCACTCATAGAAACCTGGGCCACAGCTGTGGGGAGTAACCCAACCTTACCAGATCACTTATCCTATCACACAGCCAGACCCCAAAATGTGCACAGCAAAGCTAAAGGAGGTGGAGTATAAAGAAATATTAGACAGACACACACCTCCATGCTGATTAAACAGTCTGACACACACAAGACACTCAAGTGCAGTCACACAAGCACGAAAAAAGACTGAAAACTTTTAAAACTGGAAGCAAAGGAGTCTGCAGCACAAGTTAATTATTAAGACTGATTATTATAAGCACTTTCGGCTCGGACCATTCCAAGCCTTCTTCAGACAAAACAGTTAAACACTGACGGCTAAAATTTAAATACTAACATCAATTAACACATTAATTAATTGATTGCTAAAGTGCTATTAGTCTGCAAATATGCCTTAAAGCACCAAAACATCCTTTATGTGCAAACCTGTATATAAGACCATAATACAATTGTTATATATTCAGTAAAAATCAGTAGTGGCATATCAAATATGTACCATGTGTGAAATATTTAAAAATGTGCAAAATAAAATAACAAACTGTAATAAAAATACTTGTAATAATAATAATAATAATAATAAGTTACAAAAGATCTTAAATATTAATAGATGTTAGACAACATTATAATATAACATGCATATATCAAAAATAGATATACTCAAAACATTGAAATAGATATATACACGTTATAAAACTTACTCTAACGTGTTATCTTTTATCTTCTTAATGCCAAAAGTTTTAATACACATTTTATAGAGAAAGCCTCATTTAATCCTGGAAAAGCTTGGGCATTTGTGGCAATTTGCCACTTCAACTCATCTAGTTCTAATAACAGCTGCCAGGGGCCTCCTCTAATGTCTAATGTTCTTTGCTGTAAGATTATAAATTTGAAAAAATGAGTTGAATTATGATTAATGTGTTTGGCTAAGGCATTATTAAGGTCTTTTTTATGGATTGCGTTACAATGCTCGTATATTCGTTGTTTAAATTTGCGTTCCGTTTTGCCGATGTAAAAGGCATCGCATATTTGACATAAAGCTGCATATGTAACTGCCTTAGTATCACAATTAAATTTGTGGTTAAGATGGTATTTGTTGCCATTAATGTTACAGAAGTTAGCAACTAAAATGTGTTTACATTGTTGACAAAAAACACATTTAAACATACCTTGAACCTTAGAATGTGTGTGGCATATGTTGTTTTTCTTTTCTAAAATGTCTTTAAGATTCGACCCATGTTTGTAACTTATTTTCGGTTTATTCCCTAATGATTTAAAAAGTATTTCATTACTACTGATTATAGCCCAATTTTTATATAAAATGTTCTTTATAAGGTCAGAATCACTTGAAAACATGTGCAAAAAACTAGTCTGATATGACACTTTAGATGATGTAATGTCGTTGTTAGAATTATTCATTATTACTTCTAAGTCTAAAGTACTACCGACTACTGTATGAATTGGATTCTGTTCATTCATTTTATAAGAATTCAATAATGGAATGAAATGTCCATGAGCTCTTTTTTGTATGACTTCAAGCCTTATCTCTGTAATGGTATGATTAGGATAACCTCTGTTCAAAAACATTTTTTCTAATAGATTGCATTCCTGTTCAAAATCTGTGTCATCTGATACCATTCTCGCTGCTCTCACCATCTGGCCTTTAATTACGGCCCGTTTTTGATGGTGAGGATGACAACTAGTATAATGCAAAAAACTATTAGAATATGTTGGCTTCCTATAAATTTTGCTTTTATAACAGTAGTTGTGTTTATCCTTCTCCAATAAGATATCTAGGTAATTGATGGAATCAATACCAATACTATAGGTGAATTCCAAAAATGATGTAGTCTTAGATATACTATCAATAAATGTTGGAATGTCACTAACATTGCCTGTCCATATACAAAACATGTCATCTTGGTACCTGGTGTACCAGTAGACATTGTCTTGAAAAAATGGATCTTGGAAAAGATGTGAATGCTCCCAATGTGCCATCACTGCATTGGCGAAAGAGCCCCCACATGAGGAGCCCATTGCTACACCCGACTTCTGTAGGTAAAAGTTATTATTAAAAGTCATGTAGTTGTTGGTGAGAATAATGTCTAACAAAGAAGTCGTTAAATAAGTAGTGTTATGATCAGCTTTCTTACTCACAAGGAATTCAGAAACCCACTCAACACCTAAACTTTGGGGGATGACAGTATATAGGTCTTTGACATCTATTGTTAGAAATAAACAGTTTGGTTTAAATTCTAACTTATGTATGTTCTGTAGAAAGAACCATGAATCTCGACAAATTTGTACTTCAGTTTCGAGAAATGGTTTTAAAATACTGTCAATATATTTGGCACACCCATATGTATTTGAACCTCGTCCATCTACAATAATTCTAAATGGGGGTTCTTCCAATGATTTATGGATCTTTGGGGTGCCAAATATTGCTGGAATTTTTGGAGCCAGCATCAGGAAGTAATGGTACAAATCAATATCAATTGATGCTTCTAAGAATAAATCTTCAATAGCTTGTTTTATTCTATTATAGGCCCCATGCACTTCATTAAGGGATACCTTACAATAAGGCGCTGTGCTGAGATGGGCCTCTATTTTATCGGTGTATAGTTCTTGATCCATAAACACCAGCCCCCCCCTCCCTTATCGGGTTTCATAATTCTTACATTACAATTCCTTAATAAGGCGATAAAATCGCGGTCATTTTCACTTAAATTATTGTTATTACATGATTTCTTGTTAGAACATTGTTTAATGGCTCTCAAGTCAAATTCACAATTTTTTTCAAAGGTTGTGAGATCAGAATGCAATGTTGGATTAAATGTACTAACTATCTTGATGGGGTTAATAACAGTAGGATTATTTCCCATCAACAAGTTTAAATTACGCTTGTGGACAAACAATTTCAGATCTATTATAGTGTCCGCTAGATTCATTCTCTTTGAAGGTACAAATGTGAGGCCCTTAGAAAGAAATTCTACCATTTCATCTTCAACCGATAGGCTAGTATAATTAAATATTTTAAAATCGCCTTTAGATGAAGTGAAAATTTTGACTTTGTCACAGTCTACAGACACATTGTTGGTTATCTCCTGCGGTTCCTCGTTGTTGTCCAGTTCCTGTTCTTCCTCCCATTATTGGATTTGGGGTTGGAGCCGGACTGAAAACCCTGATCTACCTTTTCATTGCCCCTTCCAATGTCATTACTGTTGTTGTTACGATTAATGAGCCTTTCGCTAAGGCGAACTGGCTCTTCTAACAAATTGTCTTCATTGGCTATAGAAGTATTATTGTCAGGCTTGTTGTTTGATGGTCCTGGATTACCTACTGGACCATTTGTATTGATATTAGAACGACTATTGGGTGGGTCTGGATATGCTTGCTTTTTAGAATAAGCTTCAATGTCTCTTGCAAGCTTCTTCTTTTTAATGTGCAAGAGTTTGTCCATGGTTGTGTCTATACTGCTGTAAATACGGCAGTATTCAAACTTGTATCTATTAAAGTCAACATGATTTTTAATGACTTGATCTAGCATATCCAGCTCTACTTTAAAAGTACAAATGTCTGCATTATAATATGCAATTAAGGCTTTTAAGAAATCATTGGCTTGACGATCAAAAAGTTCTAATAATTCATGGTGAAAAGGAGACCCAGCAATGAGCCCTGATGGATATCGCCACTGTCGTAGACCCTTTGGGATGACATTCTTATTGATGCATTCCTGAAGGTAGGAAACCTCAAGTTGAAGTTTCCTACACTTAAACATTTTGACATCAAACTCATTTATTAAGCTTAATAAGTTGTTATTTACTTGCACATTACTTTGCCCGCCAGGCAAAACGTTGTTATTAAAAGATTCTTCAAAGAAATTATCTTTACTAAAAAATGCCGCCACTGATGGTGTATTAGAAATTGCCTCGTTGTTTACAAGGCCAGTCACATTATTACGAGAAATGTTTGCATTATTAACTAATGCTGCGTTACCTTGCCCAGGCTGGATGATGTCAGCCGTTCCTGTAGCGGAGGGTAAAGCGGAAACAAGCCTCGAAGCATAGCTTGGTAACGGGGCTAAACCACAAGGATTAACCGCTCCATTAGTTGATGGAAGTCCACCAAAATTGTTACTACCTTGTTGCGCGGTCGACACCAAACCTTGTTTAACTCTGCTGATAGTATTATCCACCTTCTGTGAGAGTGCTTCTACCCTTCCTAGAAGCACTTGAACGAGTGCCGTCAGATTGCCAATAGCGTCTTCCTGTTGAGATCCGTTTCTGTTACCGGAACCAGATGCAGGACTGACTTCAAGACTGTTGCTCTCGTCAAATAACGGCTGCGAACCCACTCCGTTTCCAGTAGCCATTACACCAACACAAGCACGAAAAAAGACTGAAAACTTTTAAAACTGGAAGCAAAGGAGTCTGCAGCGCAAGTTAATTATTAAGTCTGTTTATTATAAGCGCTTTCGGCTCGGACCATTCCAAGCCTTCTTCAGACAAAACAGTTAAACACTGACGGCTAAAATTTAAATACTAACATCAATTAACACATTAATTAATTGATTGCTAAAGTGCTATTAGTCTGCAAATATGCCTTAAAGCACCAAAACAGCCTTTATGTGCAAACCTGTATATAAGACCATAATACAATTGTTATATATTCAGTAAAAATCAGTAGTGGCATATCAAATATGTACCATGTGTGAAATATTTAAAAATGTGCAAAATAAAATAACAAACTGTAATAAAAATACTTGTAATAATAATAATAATAATAATAAGTTACAAAAGATCTTAAATATTAATAGATGTTAGACAACATTATAATATAAGATGCATATATCAAAAATAGATATACTCAAAACATTGAAATAGATATATACACGTTATAAAACTTACTCTAACGTGTTATCTTTTATCTTCTTAATGCCAAAAGTTTTAATACACATTTTATAGAGAAAGCCTCATTTAATCCTGGAAAAGCTTGGGCATTTGTGGCAATTTGCCACTTCAACTCATCTAGTTCTAATAACAGCTGCCAGCGGCCTCCTCTAATGTCTAATGTTCTTTGCTGTAAGATTATAAATTTGAAAAAATGAGTTGAATTATGATTAATGTGTTTGGCTAAGGCATTATTAAGGTCTTTTTTATGAATTGCGTTACAATGCTCGTATATTCGTTGTTTAAATTTGCGTTCCGTTTTGCCGATGTAAAAGGCATCGCATATTTGACATAAAGCTGCATATGTAACTGCCTTAGTATCACAATTAAATTTGTGGTTAAGATGGTATTTGTTGCCATTAATGTTACAGAAGTTAGCAACTAAAATGTGTTTACATTGTTGACAAAAAACACATTAAAACATACCTTTAACCTTAGAATGTGTGTGGCATATGTTGTTTTTCTTTTCTAAAATGTCTTTAAGATTCGACCCACATTTGTAACTTATTTTCGGTTTATTCCCTAATGATTTAAAAAGTATTTCATTACTACTGATTATAGCCCAATTTTTATATAAAATGTTCTTTATAAGGTCAGAATCACTTGAAAACATGTGCAAAAAACTAGTCTGATATGACACTTTAGATGATGTAATGTCGTTGTTAGAATTATTCATTATTACTTCTAAGTCTAAAGTACTACCGACTACTGTATGAATTGGATTCTGTTCATTCATTTTATGAGAATTCAATAATGGAATGAAATGTCCATGAGCTCTTTTTTGTATGACTTCAAGCCTTATCTCTGTAATGGTATGATTAGGATAACCTCTGTTCAAAAACATTTTTTCTAATAGATTGCATTCCTGTTCAAAATCTGTGTCATCTGATACCATTCTCACTGCTCTCACCATCTGGCCTTTAATTACGGCCCGTTTTTGATGGTGAGGATGACAACTAGTATAATGCAAAAAACTATTAGAATATGTTGGCTTCCTATAAATTTTGCTTTTATAACAGTAGTTGTGTTTATCCTTCTCCAATAAGATATCTAGATAATTGATGGAATTAATACCAATACTATAGGTGAATTCCAAAAATGATGTAGTCTTAGATATACTATCAATAAATGTTGGAATGTCACTAACATTGCCTGTCCATATACAAAACATGTCATCTTGGTACCTGGTGTACCAGTAGACATTGTCTTGAAAAAATGGATCTTGGAAAAGATGTGAATGCTCCCAATGTGCCATCACTGCATTGGCGAAAGAGCCCCCACATGGGGAGCCCATTGCTACACCCGACTTCTGTAGGTAAAAGTTATTATTAAATGTCATGTAGTTGTTGGTGAGAATAATGTCTAACAAAGAAGTCGTTAAATAAGTAGTGTTATGATCAGCTTTCTTACTCACAAGGAATTCAGAAACCCACTCAACACCTAAACTTTGGGGGATGACAGTATATAGGTCTTTGACATCTATTGTTAGAAATAAACAGTTTGGTTTAAATTCTAAATTATGTATGTTCTGTAGAAAGGACCATGAATCTCGACAAATTTGTACTTCAGTTTCGAGAAATGGTTTTAAAATACTGTCAATATATTTGGCACACCCATATGTAATTCAGTCAACCAATCACAAGACCCCTATGCAAATTATAGTTAGCTACAGACAAATATATCTGACTCAGGATACCCACCCCACATATCTGGTCATCTACAAATCTAGCAAGATTCAACCTGTTATCCTGATCATGGCTGACATATTACCCAACCTCTGATTGGAAAACTAACCATACCAGAACGGAAATGCACAGAGATCCCCCATCTTATCAATGCTAAGTCTTTAGGACAGCTGCTTGATACCCCCACAAGATGTGATACATAAGTTGGACTTGGCAGTAACCAACATGCTTAACCACTGCAGAATCACTATGCTATCATCCTCCCTGGCAAGATCCATCAAAAAAGCTGTCATGTTCGATATCAGCAGCTCTCCTGACACCCCTCTAGCCATAGTAAAATGAAAATGTCTCCTAAGCTGAGCACAACCATCAGAGGGATAGTATAAACAGCTGAACAGCCCCCTACCCCACTAGAGGAACAGGCAGCAATGTCCAAATGTACACAAAAGAACTATACCATCAAATATATACAGATGCATGGAATCAGGAATACCTAACAGGAAACATCATCATCCACAAGGGAGAGTAAACCAGTCTGCAAACATTTGCAATAAAGGAATTATGTAACAAAAGGATGACATTGCTGTTTAGGACCGAGAAGGAGCAGGTGCACAATTGGAAGTAATCACCCCTAGCCTGAAAAAAACAAATTAGAGTACCACTGAAATCCTCTAAAGTCATCTTCAAGTCCAAATTGCCCACATCTAAGACAGGCAATCACATGGCCTTCCTCACAATTGTCTGCATTCCCAAAGGAAGCTCCCAGATCTGTGCAAAACTGGTGGTCAAGGACACCACATACACAAATACTGTTGACATAACCAATCTACTGGCTGACAGATTCAGCTGAAACGTCTCCTCTCTGCCCCCCATTAGGAAAGCAGGACATCCCCTGTACCTGACCACCCAAACCCTACCACTAGGGAGCAGGGCATTACTGCCCTCTCAAAGGCAAGAAGACAGCCTCCATTGGGACTTGAATACATCCAGCCTGCAACCTACATGAACCCAGGCATGAACTGGCAGCATCATTATATAATGGATCATCATGGACCTCATTAACAGGGACTTTGACAAACACCAATAATTGACCCCACCCAGTCTGCCTTCCTCAAGGGGAGGTATGTCAGTGAACTCTGGATGAATTCCCTGACACAGCCACCAGAGGCATGGATGAGGGAAAGATGGTGCACTCCAGCCACCTTGACTTGGCTAAAGCCTTACACAATATTCCCCACTTGGCCATAGTACATGAACTCTGTCAACTAAGCACCAATCCATATGTTAGCAGATGGGTAGCAAACTTGTTCATTGATAGAACTCACATGATCACAATAGGGGTAGCCAACCCAAGCAGTACACCCATAATGATTGGCATACCGCAGGGATCGGTCTGGGGGCCTCTGGTATATAGGATATACATCCCTGAGGTGCAGGCCAAAAAGACTGACTTATGGCTGACCAACTTGGCAGATGACTGCAAGTTGGGAGCAGTCATCAATACCCAAAGTGATGCGGACACCCTACAACAGGGTCTCACCAAAACAAATGACTGCTGCCAGAAACATGGCCTCAAGCTGAATGCCTGCCATGCATCATGATCCCTGTCGGGGAAACTGATGTCCCCAAATATTATCATATTAACAACAATGTCCTACATACACAATAAGTACTGAGGCAATTGGCCACCCAGGTTGATAGCAACCTGAAGTTTGTGCACCATGTTGCTTCCATTGTACAAAAAGCTTCATAGATGGGCCAACTCAAAAGTAAGGGTATCTCATCCAGGGACAAAGAGTTTATAAGATCCATGTATTCTAAGATTATAAGGCCAATTATTTTGTACAATGCCCCCTTTGGCATGTATCTCACAAAGTACATGCAGCAGCTGGAGAGACCACACAGCTTCCTCACCAGGATATTCCTGCACAACAAACAGCTACATTACACATGTAGGCTAACAGCATTGTCCCTATACTCAGTCCCTACAGACTCTTCAGAGGTGATCTCTGTCTGGCATACAAGGCAATCCAGACACTGCCATGCTGGCACTGTTGCACATCTGGAAGGCAAGGCTCACTTGAACAACCTGTAGGTGCACCATCAACCTGGTCTGCGATATCAATAAGGCTTGTTCGTGTGACAGATACATGTCTCACACACCCCCCATCTGTGCACTACACTTCCTGTCCACATCAAGCTGAGTGCTGCAAATACCCTTATGAATTGCTCCCTGCATAAGTGCATGGAAAATAGAACATACAGTCCTGTAATTCCACCTGTATCCCTGCTGGACAGGGGATCTGGGTACTGACACGTCTTAACATGGGATACACTCAAGTCTGCAAGGGTTACAAGGGTTTCAGGCTGTATAGCCTGTAACTTCATATCAACCTAACAACCTATAAACAAATGTCTGTCAGTGGTTCACCACATTACTCTGTACTGCTCTGCTACTAACATAGATAGAAATCACAGTGCTATGTAAATTATACCACACATATAATGAACATCTCTGCTCAGAAGAATGCACTCAGTACCCACACCAGGATATGAATTTTCAGTTAAGAAGAATACAACACAAGCAGGAGATCCCTAGCCAGTATATCACTGAGGTGCTGGACTATTCACTCAGCTTTATCAGCTAATCAGCTGTAGCCAGACCTCTCAGCCATCCAGACTGGGCAAGAACGTCCATAGTTTGGCTCAATAATTTGGTCTGTGCATCATACA